>NC_044905.1:8509758-8581834 GCF_001633185.2 Quercus lobata | reverse complement strand
CCTAGGCATTGTGCCTTATCACTTGTTGGTGAACCAATTATGTACCCAGAGATCAATACACTTGTGGATGAGCTGCACCGGCGGCAAATTTCTACTTTCCTAGTAACAAATGCACAGTTTCCTGAAAAAATTGAAATGCTGAGGCCTGTCACCCAGGTTTGCATGTCCCAGTAAATTCTTTGTCAAAAAGAATCTTGCATCAGAAGATCCTTGCAGGTCTAATAAATCGCAAACCCAATTGATATGTATATTTTTTTTACTTTTGCAGTTATATGTAAGTGTAGATGCTGCGACAAAGGATAGCTTGAAGGCAATTGATAGGCCACTCTTTGGGGATTTTTGGGAGCGCTTCATTGTATGTAAACTTCTTTCAGTATTTAGGAGCTAAAACTATTTGGCACTCAAACCTCTACTGTCATCGTAGTCTGACTGTTTGCAAACTGTTTAGATTATTGATTAACCTCTATGCACTGTAGAGATCAACTCTTAAGAGAGTATAAATCCAAATAAATAAAAATCTCCTACTGAATTCATTATTTGCTCTACTTCTTATCATACAGAAGAAAAAACTTTGTTTCTTTTCTTCAATTATTTGAGAGGTTGGCTCCAATTGGTCCTTTGCTTTTTTTTTTTTCATGGTTTGGTTGAAAAATAATAAAGTTGATGGAAATCCACTTACAAATCCTACTGATGAACCATTAGTGACAAAAGATCCTATGTAAACATGATGGTACACCATCCTTGGTATAAAGCCAAAGAGGTCTAGATGCCTTCTCTGTATCAAATGAACAGCAACAATCAAATTGTGGCTAATTGGAAGGTTGAAAAAGGGGGGTGGGCAGCACAGTTTCTGTCTTTACTTCTTCACTGCTTTTGTCTGTGCTGATGTAGATGTCAGTTATAAATTAGATAGCAGCACAGCAGTTGGTTCAAAATACTGCATATCATAATTAAAATTTTTTTTTTTCAAATGACTGACTATCATATGGCTGTTATTTAAAGATGTCAATCTCTGGGACCTGTGAACCATCTGATAATTGGTCCCAAATTTCTGTGCATGTTATGAAGTAACACAATATGTCTCACTGCCACTCTGTTTTCCTTTTCTTGATCTTTTAACTTGGTATAACTTAACTGACTGGAACTATCATTTTAATGCCTGTGGAAATATTTGGCAGGACTCCTTAAAAGCTCTCAGGGAGAAACAACAGCGAACTGTCTACCGCTTGACGCTGGTGAAAGGCTGGAATACAGAAGACATTGATGCTTATTCTAAGCTCTTTAGTGTTGGAAAACCTGATTTTGTTGAAATCAAAGGTGTTACATATTGTGGAACGTGAGTTGCCCCAATACTCTTCCCCCTGTCCCTGTTGGTCTCTTGAACTGCATGATAATTTTGATAACTTTTCAGGTCTGCTACATCAAAATTGACAATGGAAAATGTACCCTGGCATTCTGATGTGAAAGCTTTTTCTGAGGCCTTAGCTCTAAGAAGCCAAGGAGAGTACGAGGTTGCATGTGAACATGTGCACTCCTGTTGTGTACTCCTGGCAAAAATTGATAAGTTTAAGGTCAACGGCAAGTGGTTCACATGGATAGATTATGAAAAGTTCCACAACTTGGTTAGAAACAGCACCATTTTTGTTTCTGGTTTAATTTAGATTGATAGGTTTTTTAGTTACTGATTTTACTATCATTGGAAATGCAGGTGGCTTCTAGAAAACCGTTTAGCAGCGTGGATTACATGGCTGCCACACCATCATGGGCTGTCTATGGAGCAGAAGAAGGTGGATTTGATCCGGGTCAGTCTCGGTATAAGAAGGAGCGACGCCACAAATCCAGCACTGACTGACCAGGTTAGACACTTGAATTAGTTGAGTTGACAGGAAAAATTTTATATTAATTATAGGTTATATTTTACTGCACTCTGGCTAACTGGCAATTGATGAGAGCCCAAAAGTCCAGGTTGATGTGATAGCATGTTGCCCTTGTCTTTTACATTTTTGTTTATTTTTTAATAATATGTTTTTAAAATGTTACTTTGTAGTACCTAATGTTTTGTCAAGGTTATACTTTGTAATTGTTTGGTTAGAGAGGTCAATCATTGCTCCACTTGTATCAAAATTCAATTCATAGAAATTCAATGAAAACATTATTAGTGGTTTTATCTGATGTAACAAGTGATTATACGAGTGTCAAAGATTTTGGCTTGCTAGTTTTGGTCTAAGAAAACTGCTTATTTGTGAGTAAATTACGAGTCCGTTTGGGATCCACTTATTTTACTGAAACTGAAACTTTTTGTTAAAAATACTGTAAATAAAGATAAAAATTAGTTGAAATAGTACAGTGGGACTCATGAATAATACCAAAAAGTGCAATTGGACCCATGAATTGTACCAAAAATAAGTTGAATAGTAAAATAAGTTGGCAAAAATAATCTTTTCCAAACGGACATTACGTCTGATGTATATTTGTTCCATCAATTATTTTCATGCAGAAATTGTTGACAGTAGTTGACAAATTGCATAATTTTTACGGTATAGGCTGAGTATGACCAAAATCAAGAACTTAGGCCCCTTTTGCTTGCGCATCACCGTTTTAACCAGCTTTCTATATCTTGGGGTAGCTTTACTGTTTATCATCCGATGACAAATTCCAGCTGTCCGCTTCTTTGAGAATAGAACGCAGAACCAGATATTAACTGCTATTATCTGAGTCTTGCAACTCTGTTATAGTGCAGTAGAAATGAGTAGTGTTTTACCTCACTTAACTTTTGTGCATAAGCATTTGGGTAATTTGTTCACTATTTTGAAAAAATCAAGAAAGATTTGAAACCTTAAGGCTCACCATCCAACTTTGAGGAAATGGGCTCATCACAGACCTAGTATACTTTGCCTTTCTTGAACTCTAGTTGTCCAGATTAGTCAGCAACTCTGTTAGTTGCAGTGTACATAAGCATTTGGATAAGTTCACTCCTGATTTTGTTAAGTCAAGACAGATTTGAAACCTTAAGGCTCATCCATTTCATTATCCAACTTTTAGGATACGGGCTCATCATGGACCAAGTATGCATTACCTTTCTTGAACTCCAGTTGTCTGACTAGTCAGCATTTCTGTTAATTTTCTGAGTGTCATGATGATAATAGTGTTCTATGCAGCATAATGATACTTTAAGCCGCTGCATATCCCTGTCTACTTCTTGACCTGCGAAAGGTCCTATATTTAGAAACGGCCTAATATTTGAATTTTAAGTGGCTTCTTGTACTAAACCCATTGCCATGGAAGTTGGGTGAAGAAAATTCAATTCGCGCCATATTCATCCCATCCAATCCATTTTCCAACTTTCTTTCTCAGGAATTAATGGGATATTATTATGTGATTTGAGGTATATGCATTATCCAGTTCCCAACCTTTTTTCTCGTTTGTGAGCTATCATTGTATTATTTCTTTTGAAAAAGAACATTTATTCAATTGTGGACGAATTGTCATGCCTTCAGTTGTAATCAGATGGTTAATTCTCACAAAATGGTTAAGAGTCAAATGTTTATATGGTTCATATCTTATTAATTTAGTTAAGAAAAATCATGTCACATTGTAAACAAGGGAGTGAAAAACATTCTGCCCTGACATGGGATCTTTCATCTGCGGTGGGGACCAGTGAAAACTGGAAAATTAATAAACGAACCTAGCCAAATTTCATTCACTTTTAACTGAGCTAGAAGATGCAGCGAGTGGTAACCGCTGTTGGACTGACATGATCTCAGGAGCATTATTGAGGAATAGGACAGCTGTTTTCTCATTTTGTTGTTCTTTTCTAGCTGGGTATTTTCAATTATTATTATTAGTATTATTATTTGCTTTACCCTAAAATAGAAGAAATTCTCTGGATTTGCATGAGAGAAAGCGTGGTCGGTCCATGGGATTTATTGAGGGAAATTTGCAACCGAGAATGTGAGGGCCTAAGCCTAGTTTTGGATGGAGGGAGATGGTGAAAGTAGTGGGAAAGTTGGTCGGAGTATACTATATTTGGGCACCTTTCTCTCTATCGTATTGTATTCTCCATTCCTCTCCTCCCCTCCCCCCTTTCCTCCTCTCCCAGTCTCACTCCCTAACAAATATATCCTAGCATTATGTTTGAGAGTTTATAAAGGAAATGGAATGGAATATAAAAGAATGTCAAGGAATTAAATATTTCTCTTATATTTGAAAGAAAATGACTAGAATGGAATGTAATCTTGTTGGGGAGTTGAATGGAAAGGAACCCATTGATAAATCTTGCAGCCAATCAAAACAACCACATGATCCCATCCATTGCCGCTGCAGCATTTACGACAAAATTGCCGCCGTGAAGGCAAAAAAGAGAAGAGTTGGGTCTGCTTGGGGAGAGAGATTGAAAAAGGAGAGATAGGTAATTAACGAGAGAATATATTTAAATGGAATCGAGAAACAATAGTGTTTGTTGGATAATTTATTTGCTATTAAGGGCGTTCAACTCTCGGATCTCACCCCACAACTAGCAAAAGTGCTAATAGGCCAAATTATCATTTACCTCTACCTTTCTACAACTTCTATTAATGTATTAGGTATTTGCTTCTATATTAATAAAAAAAAAAAAAAAAATGTATTAGGTATTTTGGTTGGACATTTATATGAGCATCAATGTGTACTTCTAATCAAACAGTCTGTTTAAAAATTAATTCGAGCAATTTTACCATTTGTCAAACCCAATAGATCAATAACGCTAATATTGACCCAATCCGCACGAGTCTTTCTGCATGTCGCCCAAATAGAAAAAGTCTCTTTTTAATTCCTTTGAGAATCAATAGAAATAGTCGCTTAAAACAAACGGACACCTACATGTATCTTCAATCCATACTCGGTGTGGTTTGGTTTGGTTTGGTTTTCTTTTCGGTTTTAATATACTTCAATCAAACAGTACCCAGTCGTTTCAGTTTGAAAGCGAAACCCCCACTAGGGAATGGGGGATACGCTAGGGTCCTACCGGAAGCAAGCGAGGTCAAAGCCTGGGCCTGACAGCTCCTAGTGTTTCTTTTCCTTTTTATTTTTTTATTGTTTTTGGATGAAGCGTTTCTTTTCCTTTTAGTAATCAAATACAAGTTCACAAACATTTTGTCACACAACATAATTGCATATTTGTTAATAGAGTTTTACTAATGCATGCCCGGGCATATACCAAGAAAATTTTCACACTACTTTCATGAGAAATATAAAAAACTATCAACAAAATTTATTGTTTTATCACTCTCCTAATAAAATATTTCTAAAAATAACTCTCCAATACCATAAGGGCATATTAAGAAACCATTTAAGAAAACAATTTATGGAAAAAAAAAATTAACTTTTTTAACAGTTTTTTCAAATTTCTATAAATTTTTTTTTAAAAAAATAGATGATTAACCAGCCTTTGTTAGTATAATTGAATTATGTCATTTATACAAAAAAATCACAATCTAATCGCCACTTTGACATGTGTACCAGTTTAAGAGCATTTATATTGGTGGTGCTACCACCAAATACAAAAAATATGGCTACATTGGTGGAGCCAAAGTCAAATAATTTGGCTCCACAACTACTTTTGGCTATGCACTTTAGCTCCAAGGTAAAAAAAACTAGTGTTCACACTAGTTTAAATATTTTATTAATTTCCTTTCTCTTATTTTTTTATTTTTTTTTCTTTTACTTTTTAGTTCATCCCATGCTTTCTCTCTCCATTTTTTCTCCACTCTACACTCATCGACCCAGCTCGCCCATCACCGATCGTCGATCTCACCTAACCCAGCCACCCCAAACATACATCATCAATCGCTCATCTTCCTTCGTTTTTCGATCTCTTCCTCCATTTGCCAATCTCGCCTCGCCCAGCCGCCACAAACCCAGCTTGCCTGCTCCGACCCAAGCCCCAAGCCTCAAGTCACCGCTACCGCCCATCTCTCTTCTCTCTTCGCTATGATTGGGTATTTTTTGTGTTTTCATATGAGTTTGGTGGCTGTAGTGGTGGTTGATTTTGGCTATGGTGGTGGTGATGGATGATTTTAGCAGTGGGATTATGGATTTTGGTTGTGGTGGTAGTGGATGATTTTGGCTTTGGCAGTGGGTTTTGTGGATTTTGGCTGAGTTTCGTGGTTTATGGTTATGGTTGTAGTTGTGGCAGTGGGTTGTGGTTGTGATGGTTGGTTGTCATAGCTGGTGGTTGTGGTGGCTGGTGGTGATGGGGTTGTGATTGTGGTTATGGTTTCGTTTATTTGTTTTTTTTGTTTTTTTTTTTCTACATTGTGTTGTGGTTGCCAGAGTAGAGTGGTGGTTGTGGTCATTGGTGGAGTTGGCTATTGGTGGAGGTGGTTGTGGTGTTTGTTTTTTGTTGTGGTGTTTATGTTATTTTATTGTGTTGAAAGCTAAAATAAAACCACTGATATTTGATGTTTTGTAAAGTGGGAAAGTAAATTAGATAAAATAACTTTCAATAAAGCCAAATAACTAAAATTATGGTAACAATATAAATGCTCTAGCATATATATTAGTAGTCGTTGTAAAGTAGTGTGGAAGAATTTGGACTCATTTTGTAAGTGATTTCTAATAACGTTGTCTGCATTTTTTTAAAATATACATTGGCAAAAAATGTGAGAAAATCCTGCGGTATAAATTACCATAACAAACGGCGGTATATCTCTAAACTTTTTGATCAAATCCTCTATTTATTTTGTCATGATCTAGAAGTTATTAAATAAAATAATAATAATGATTTCGGTCAGCATAAAATTTAGAGAAGTGTGCAATAAAGTTAGTGTACCCGAACGTCCCGAGTCCATTCATACTAATCCCGTAATCCATAAGACATATCCAGGACGTCTCTCTCTACTCACTCACTGCCCTTCTGCAACATCACACAGCTCTGCTACTTTTTTCTACTTTTTTGACTCTGCCAATTCATTTATTTATTATATAAGACCCTTTGCCCCATTGGTTTATGAAACTTGGGCTCATCTCCTGTGTGTGTCACTGACGCGCCCTTCAATGCCGTGGGTGCCACGTTCAAAAGCGTCAAGCCCTGTCAACTATCAGTCATCCATTGGTTCACCGGGGCAGCGAGCTACGCAAAAGAGAGTTGGACTCAACATATAAATATTATTTCATTATTGGAACGTGACTGTCACGTGCTATAGGCATTGAGTTGGGCATCAAATGTTAGTTTGTGTCTCTTCGTAATCGCACAAAGCTGGCACTGCCACTGGTACCAACTCTCTGAATTCGTAAATTCGATTTCTGTTTACCAATCTTAGCTACACAACACACTACATTAGCTGCTTCCCCCACCTTCCCTTTCATATTGCAAAATCTCCCCCAACTATTTCTTTCTTGCTTCCCTTCCCCCACAACTCACTCATTCATTGTATCTTCTTTTGTTTTCGTTGAACTACTTTTCTTCTTCTACTATGACTTTATTTAGTGAGAACAGAAAAGCTTATTCCATATCATTAAAAACCCTGGAAAAAAATCTACCTGAAGAAATGGACCTACTTTCAAGTCTCAAAGCTTCCATGTACGCTAAATAAAATAACTGTATTTACCATTTTTTACAATAGAAATTGTAAAGAAGATGATGATAACAATCTAACCCTTTTATATAGAAAAAATGAATTCTTTTTTGGGACCCATAAAAGAAAAA
The DNA here is from genome assembly GCF_001633185.2 of Quercus lobata. NCBI lineage: Eukaryota > Viridiplantae > Streptophyta > Magnoliopsida > Fagales > Fagaceae > Quercus > Quercus lobata. Next base: position 8,574,150 of record NC_044905.1, on the reverse strand, counting down.
CTAAGAAAATATTCAAATACAGAATGATAAGCACAATTACTTGAAGCAATCAATACGAAAGCTATGCCCTTTAATTTCTATCTTTGTGAATTAAAAGAGAGAAGCAAATAGTGAATCGGGAAGCTACACAGCATGAAGGGAACAAAAAGGAAGGAAAAATCTATTCCTTGATTTGCTAGACGTAATAATAAAGAAAAATAAAAGAGCGGGGCTTAAATTAATATTACCACTAATTTAAGCTTCAGCTAGCTGCTCTTTCTGGGTTTACTCTTTCGCCTAGCTCTGCTTCTTGGAGCCGGAGGCTCTTTTGGTAATACCTCCCTCTTCTCTGTCTGATCCTCTTCTTTCTTTGAAGCTCCCAGTCCCATAGAGGCAGAAGAACCCTCACCTTTTGGCTGTTCTTCTTCTTCTTCCTCACTCGTTTTAACTCTCTTCGATTGACTCTCATTAGTAGTGTCTTCAGCTTCTTTAGCTACTGATTCTGATTCTTCTTCTTTTTTATCTTGGCTTTCAGGTTTCTCAATGATCTTGCGAGGCCTACCTCTCTTTCTGGGAGTCTGAGACTGTGGCTGTTGCTGGCCTTCATCTCCTGTTATTGAAGCTTCTGCTATTGCTACTGAAAGTTCCTTCGTTTTTTGAGGCTTCTTCTTGCCCATCGATCTTTCTCAATCTAAACCTATAGATATATATCTCAATCAACAAAAGTACAAACAAATAATCTTATTGCTATATTAATATGTGTACCCAGATATCCCTATAACACAAACAAGAGACCACACTGGATCAAAAAAAAAAAAAAACAAGAGACCACACCTAAAATCAAAATCTTTCATTAACTTTGATGTTCAAATCCTTTTTTGCCTCTAGTATTGGTTTCCAAAAATCATTCCAAAAAGAGACCCAGTATTTTTTTTTTTAATCCCAAGTTCACAACTCTCTCTCTCTCTCTATATAAAGATCCTAAAGCAGCTGTACTAATATGTTTGACCAACACCTAGATTTTGAAAACCCCATAGAAACCATCCCTTTCTCCCTCTCTTTCTCTCTCTCATCCAAAGCCCAATGAATAGAATAAGAAATTCGTTAAACTTTAAAGGCTGAAAAGCCACTAAATTCATCTTTCCCTTTTCTCTCTTGATGACTGTTTATCCAACCCATCCCTATGTATCGTATATTCTTTCCTTGCAGAGCTAAAAAGACTAGGAAGGAAGTGTGGTTGTAAGGCAGCGAAGAGAGGAAAAAAAAAATAAGGGGAAGGGTTAGCTAACCATGGTTAGGGTTATAAGGGTTGGAACTTGGAAGCAAAGGTTGTTCCTTTGATTGAAAAGGGCATGCGGAGTTTAGTTTACGTAGCTAAGGTTAGTGCACTGTACGACTCGGACTCAGTGTCTCAGTATGACCACTTGTTGTGTATCTTCCGGGGTTTCGAGTCTCTGAGGTTTGATGAGCTAGTCTTGAGGTGTACGGCCAATCTGGTCTGTGGTAACTGATCGTTGATGACTATGAATATTCGCTGCTTCAACATCATGATTGGTATTGTGTGGCTCAAGTTCCACGGAGTTAAAATAAATAAACAATACAACTATATGAACCAAAAACATAAAATAAAATAGAACTGTATATATGAACAAGACCAAGACCACGAGGTAGACTGATCTGGTTTGGCTTCCTACTTCCTAGTTCATAGTACATTGTTATAAAAAAAAAGCAAGACCAAGACCATAAGCAAACCAAACCCACGAGGTAGACTGATCTGGTTTGGCTTCCTAGTTCCTAGTCCATTGCTCTCACGAGTTGAATTAAAATAGAACCGAGTTTAATAAATAAATACCGTGTGTTCCTCTTTATACTTAACTAAACTAATGAGTGTTTACTCAAAAAAAAAACAAAAAAACAAAACAATGAGTGATGACAGAATGTCACTGATTGCTATAATTTTTTCAATTCTTATAACATAATGAAATTTTAAGATAGAAAAAAATAATAATAATCAGACATACTACACTTGATGAATCACAAACCAGAATACGATTTTTATTTGTTTCTCACACAAATTTTTTTTTCTTTTCAATAATATAATACAAGAAAAAAAAAATTGGGTAGAAAATACAAGAATCTTTAATGCCATAAAAATTTGGCTTTTGTTTACATAGTTTCAAAGTAGTGCTTTGGATTCTCACACGCGGAATCTACTATGGAGTCCATTCATTTATGAAAGCTCGGAGGTATTGCTCCAAGACTAAGTAAAAATTGCCTTTCATTAAGGCCTCCTAATAATACAAATTAAAATCTATATAATACTTAAGAGTAATGCTTGGGACACATAAAAGTGCACAACTTTGTGTTATAACTCGTCACGTGATAAGTTGTGAGTAGTGGAGGTTTGTCCCCACATGGCCCACCATCACACCTCCACCACTTACAACTTTGTGCCACAAAAATAACTTGTCACATGGCGAGTTATAGCATAAAGTTGTGCATTTTTATGTATTTCAAGTATTACTTAATACTTAATTAGTAGATATTTTTTATACTTTTTCCAAGTGAAAATTTATTCACTACTGAAAAATTATAGTATCTTTGTTTGATGGTCCTCATAAACAATAGCTGAGAGCATTACACTTGGTTATTTACTGTCTAAAGGTGATTAGGGTTGAAGATATTTAGTTTACATGACACAACTACTTTGTCACTAAGTTCATTTTAGTTAGAAAAATATTAAAGATAATACAAGTCTTATTGCATAAAAAAGTTTACAACATGATAATGGATTTGATTGGTGTGCACCACTTAATAAATATATATATATATATATTTTTTTTTTTGGCTTGTTTTGTTTTTGGTTTTAGTTTTGATGATTAGTGACACATCGGTTTGTAAGCTTTACATAATAAATTTGTAATATCTTAACATCACTTAGTTAGTTACATGTTACATGGTACTTAACTATTGATTTGGACTTTGGAGGATCATTGGGCAAAGATGACATCTCTGTCTAGGAGGATTGAATAATTTAACATCAAGTTGAACTCAAATATCAAGAAAAATACGTAAAATCATCTTAATTTGTGTTTGCAAAACAATGAACATTTGAGTTGTGTATTTTTTTTTTTTCTTTCAAACAAATATACATTACTACTGATAATTGAATTTTTAATATTCTTTACACATGTGCCCCTTATCTTAACACTAGTTCACCAAGACCCTAAAATGTTTATCCTAATTCATTCGTAGTCTGGAATTTTGTATCTCTTATCTTAATATGAGAGAGAGAGAGAGAGAGATCATTAATATCAAATATTATTGGTGCGCACAGAGGTATTTTAAATTGATTTAAAGCAGTCTAAAGTTGATTTACCAGCATATAATACAGTGCAAGTCAAATATATTGTGATTATAAGGCTTTCCTTTAAAGTTGAGGGACACTATAGATTTGCCATTGAAATGAAGTTTTTCTCCATATAATAACGTCATTTTATTTACTCCATGCTAATCTAGATGGCCAAAATGGGTTTACTGGAATATCTTAGTACATCTTAGATAAACGAAAATTAATCGAGTAACGATAAGAAAACACTAATCAAGTAATGTCTGGTAGCCAAGGAAGCAAGGAAGCATGTTTGGTTAATGGTCACGACATAAAGAAAAGAGTGCACTCAGGAGAAATTCGTCTTGTTCTGTCCAAACCAATTTGTAAAGTCACTAAATCTTGTTTCTCTTGATTATAGTGCTGTCACTGCTGTGCACACGAGTCATGAAGAGTCAGTGTCACTACCATACATTTTACATTCCATGTAGAAACTGGCAAATAAGTGACGAGAACACTTTTGAAGTTATGATAAACTTATGGTTATACTTATATATTCTTTAGAAACAAAAAGAAAAAACAAAAAAAACTCAAGGTTATATATAAATAGTCCAACAAGGGTTTGGCTTGAATGAAACCTAGAGTGGTGTAGTACCTATACGGCTATACATCAACATCTTATATTTGAAGAAATTATCTCGTGGAACTGTCCCTGCCAAACATGAGAGGAATGCTTTATAAAACGGGTTGACTTACTTCTAATAGTTTTTTAATTGGACATTTTCTTTTGTTTTAATGAGAAATTGATACATCATCCATTAACTAAACATTTGGAGGAGATTAAAACCCCAATATCACATCATTTTATCTCAATGGGAAACTAACAGAATGTCCAATTGAAAAACTATTGAAGGTAAGTTAGACCCATTGGTATTAACCTAAACTTATTAAGGAAGGACATAGGATTAATGGAAGAGAATTAAACGCAACTTCTAATATCCTGATAATGGCTAAATTAATGGGAGTAGCTTTAATAGATTGGTTCCTCTTGTTTTTCATTATCCGTTTGTATTAAATAATTCAAAGAGAAGATTCGGAAATTAATATATTCATTCAAAAATTAAAACCTATTTAGTAAGAGTGAGAAACTATGATTTGGCAACAAACCATCTCAATATAAAACACAATATTTTATGAGTTAGTGTCAAAAACTTTGTAACTCAATGGTTTTGATTGGTCTCCTTTTTATAAAAAGAGCTGGAGTTCAAATCCTATGTACTCACTCATGTGTAACAATTTAGTTATATATATATATATATATATATAGGTTAATGCAAGAATAGAATTTAATATGACTTTGGCCCTAAAATTATACTTCTTATTTTATTTTTGTCGTTCAACTATTGATTAATTTAGTTAGGATGTAAAATTAAGCTCCTTGATATTATCCTAATAATCATTGTGTAAACGAAAATAGCAAATATTTTTTCAAAATACATTTTCGTTATTTCATATAATGCCAATGTATATATATATATGGCGCATAACTTGCATAGTACGACATGTTTTCATAATTTTTATTTTTTTGTTTGTTTTCATAAATTTTGATGGTAGCAGTAGTACTCTGCAACTTAATATGTCCTAATTGTCGGTCGCATAATGATAATAAGACAAAGGATATTCTTAATAGTATGGTGCATTGCTCTAAAAGTGTCAGCTGAGACATTAAAAAAACTAGTCGCTAACCCGTGCGATGCATGGGAAAACTATTAGAAAATAATAATGAATGCATATATTAAAAGACAATTTAAGTTCATGTGTGCTTGCAAAGGATACATACCTAAATAGTTCTTGCGGTAGAAATAAAAGTCTTATCTTTGAGATAAAGAACTAATGTAAACAAACTAACCTTACATAAAAAATAAAAAATAAAAAATAAAAAATAAATAAAAAAACATAAAACTGATGTCACGGGAAATTCAGCCATATAGTAGTAATATATAAATCTCTTAAAACCTAAACCTAAACGTAAGGACTAAATATTTATGGGCCTTCTCTTGCTTTCCTGATGTATTTGGTTAAAAACATAAAACTGATGTCACGGGAAATTTAGCCACATAGTAGTAATATATAAATCTCTTCAAACCTAAACCTAAATCTAAACCTAAACGTAAGGACTAAATATATAAACAAACTAACCTTACAAAAGCTGAACTTTATAAGCTAAAATCTATACCGTGAGTTGTAGATCTTGAATGTTATACCGTGCGTTTAGGGCTTCCTACATCTGGAGAGAGAGAGAGTTTGCAGAAATCAAAGAAAATCTCTCTATAGCTTAAGAAACACAATATAATAAAATCAAAGAAATAAAATTTTCAGAGGATAATAATATTTTATGATAGCGCAGTTAGAATTTTGGTTTAATTCTTGAACACTGAATTGGAAATTGATTATATGAGTATTCAATGGTGAACAAAGTACTATGTATTAATTAATATATAAACAAAACTAACCTTACAAAAGCTGAACTTTATAAGCTAAAATCTATACCGTGCATTGTAGATCTTGAATGCTTTAGGGTTTCCTACGTCTGGAGAGAGAGAGAGAGTTTGCAGAAACCGTGGCTTTATATTTCTTAACTTGAGAGAGGGGTAAGGTTGCTAGGGTTTTGAGGAGTTATAATTTTTATTTGTTTTTTATTTTTTAAATATTGTGCTGACGTGGAAAATTGTGGTTTGCAGAAACCGTGGCTTTATATTTCTTAACTTGAGAGAGGGGTAAGGTTGCTAGGGTTTTGAGGAGTTATAATTTTTATTTATTTTTTATTTTTTAAATATTGTGCTGACGTGGAAAATTGTGGTGCCAGCAAAGGCTTCGATTTTATATATATATATATATATATATATATATAGATTATGGACCATATTTGTGGCTTAATTTATTATTATGTGACTGTCATCAAATTTGATTTTTGTTTGGGTGAACAGAGGAAGGAATATGGTGCTCACTCACCACCGGTGTAAACATTTCATTGTAATGAAAATAGTTATATGTCGTAAAGCCTTATAGCTCAATTTACATGTTTTAGAATTTATAACTAAAACATCTAAGATTCAGGATGCTCTATCTGTTATAACTTATAACTATTGATTTATTAAAAGAAAAAAAAAAAATTGTGTGCGGCACTCTGGCTATATTCTTTTTCCTGAAGGAAATAAGACCAACAGGAAAAGAATGTGGTTAATTTTTTTTTTCCCTTTAGTTTTAATGACATTTAATTTCATTCAAAAAGAAAAAGAAAAAGTAAAGGCAATAATATTAAGGAAAGTGTTCTTAAATTTTTAAATTTAATTGAAACAAGTAATGGATCATAATTCAAAGAGCATTATATTTCAAATCATTAAATTAAATTGATCATGGATTTCAATTTTAGAAGAGATTATTTATCCTATCTCATATTCTTAGTCTTAAATTGAAAAGTGTGTGTATATATATATATATATGACAAAATTTATGTATAATACTTTAAGTATTGTTCTTAAAATTCAACTATATGACTATTTATCTAAAAAATACAATTTCATCTTATGAAAAAAAATCTACATAACAAAATTTTAAAATAAAAATTAAAAAAAAAAATCTAAATATTTTACATACGTCTTGCCTATATATATATATATTATTTGAATTTAAATTAAAGAAATAATTTATAAAAGTGACGTAAGGTATGTCTTGGATGACAGCTTTGTGACATGAGCTCGAAAGTTGTAACATGAATTGAACGCACGCGTGCCGTGAAAAGTCATGAGTACGCGTCGGCGTAACAATTCCCTCTTCTCCTATTGAATTGCCGGTGACAAATAAATGATGCCACCCTTGCGAGCAAATTTAACTTCGTCGTTGATTTATTGGCTTCGTGGGCCAGCCTTCATCATTCTCCGCCATTCAATGCAAAATCTTTCTTCCTCATTTACTGAACCCCCAGCGTGACATTCATTCATTACGTTTTGTTAACAAGACACGGGTTATTTCATATGGATAATTGTCCCATTTTTACGGTATGTCGGCTAGTGTCGGCTCCAATGCATTGGTGATTGGAGTTAACACTTACTTTTGTCAATAAATGTATTAATCAAATTCATTATCATATGCGTTTGTTAAAGTTATATAGTAAAATTGAGAAAAGTTAGGAAATAAAAAAGTTTTATAGAGGAAAAAGAATAACAATTGATTTTTTTTGGTTAGTTTTTTATATTTCTCATAAAAATGATATAAAAAATTTTCTAAAATATTTTATTAACAAATGTTTTAAAAGTACATATTAATCAAACCTAATAAAATTTATATGTTTTTCTTTCCACGGTACAATTAAGATGAAATTTACAATGTGCCGTTTTGTCTTTTCTAGGCAATCGATCAACTATTTTCAGTAAAAAATAGTTTAACTTTTTATTAACTTTTGCTATTAATTTATCTTGCTTCAAAATGTGGTGTGATCCATTTTATCCTCCCTAACAATTGTCCTAGGAGTATTTGTGAACATTACTTTCACAATTGTTGAATAATATTGTAATAAGGTTGAGTTAATAATTGGTCTACTAGGTTGTAATTTGTATTTACGCATTGAAACATTCAACAATAGTGATGTTGAAGTGTTTTTACCTTAATAAGTGAGGTGGTCATTTTGTTTTTCGCGTTGAGTATTATGAATTGGTCACTTGACACCAAAATTAAGAAAATTAAGTTAGACACTTGAGGCAAAACTAGACTACATTTAGATAATTTGGATTTTCAATTTGGTTTATGATTGTATTTCAAAAATAAAAAATTTAATTAGAAAAATGTTACATCCTCGATCACAATTTTTTTCCTCTAATCATAATTTGTCGCCTAACTATATTTTGAATTAATGGAAGATGATTCTTTCCATTTAAAATAGATCAATTTCATGGCTCAAATCAAATATTACATATCTGAACACATTGTTTAAAATTTTGAATAATGTAATAGACTAACAATTAGCATACATCTAGATATTTAACAATGAAACCTTTCTCCATTAATTAGGTTAAACTTGTTGCACACAAATTATTTTATATAAGTCCTAGTTTCAATTGTTTTTGAAAATATGTGAAACTGTGTAAAACAATTTTGTGTATTAGACAATGCTATTATCCATTTCTATTCATATTAACAGTTGACACACTCTTCTCACTAGCTAGGTACCATCAAAGCTTGGTAAAACTAAAGGCACGTAGAAGTCAAACCCCAACATGTAACAAGTTAGCACCATCATTAATATCATAAAAGTATATGTTGATGCTCCCTCCTAAAGATGAAAAAAGTCACGTTCAGAAATGTTGCTGATCAGCTGATGTTCCCTGAAGTAGTTTCTCCTGCCAACTTCTCAAATTGCAATGTCAAACGGTGCAGAAGTTGTAGAAGGAAATATTTCATTGGATGATATTGATGACAAAGGAATTGTACTTATCAATAAAAAGCTTTTGATAAACTTCTAGAGACAATTGAAGCGAAAAATAGAATCTATGAAAAGTATTAATTAAAGTGCCATACTGCTATATATACGGGTATATTTAGAGAAACAAGTTTTTGTTGAACTTGTGAATATTGGAGTTAATGGCATTCTCTGATTGCTCTTCTGGGAAACATAAGGAAATTCTGATGGAAATGATGTATAGTTCTTAATGCCTTTGATGAGTTTCTTTAGCTGTTGAAGCTGGTGGGGCATCATTTGGCTAGTGTATTGTGACCCTTCTTCCACTTTGTACCTTAAATGTCACGATTTTACTATATATTACGCTGTGACTTTTAATCAGTTGTCACGTCAGTATGGAGTTAAGGCCTTAAAGGGAGAATTTTGTTATTATAAAATCAGTATATATAAATGGTTAAGGTGTACACTCCGAATGTTTTGTTTTGCGAAATGAGCATATTCTTTTCCAATGAAGAAATAAATATGTATAAATTTTCTGGTGTTAAAAGAGATTGACATGAACCTTGTTAAGCTTGTTATATAGGTCAGTTTTACCACATTCAAGCTCATTGTTCGTCCAAGTACTGAAAATTTGCAATTTTACACTTCACATTTGGCGTAGGTTAAGCTTTTGAATTAACAATTAATTAAGGAAACCTTCTCTCCTCTTCTCCACGTTTCCTTCATCTACATCGCGTTACATTAATCTTCCAAGCATCCTTAGTTTTGATTCACTCACCACACCATTTGTTTAAAGTTTAAAATTTTTTACATAACAGCAAGTCGGTTAAGTGTTTGTTGTGGTTTGTTTGAGTGATGGGTTCGTGCCTTTGCCAATGGGTTTGTGGTTTGCCCGGTTTTGATGCTTTAGTACAAATTATTATTATTATTTTCATTTAAGAGGAGTAGACAATAAGAGCCAAACAAATTGTGGGTGAAAAAACCTTTAAAAACTATTTTCTTAGAATAATTTCTCAAAACACCTAGAAAATTAGTTTTGAAAAAAAAAAAAAAAAACTAAACATACTATATGGTTAGAAACTGAAATATGTTTTTTGTATAAAATTGAGAGTACTCATAAATATCCACTAGACCTAAGCAAATACATAAATGTTCTTACACATTTTTAATGACTTAATGTACACTATTCACTCAACATCTACAATTTCACACGCAATGTTGATATATATGTTTTTAGGATATCCACATTAAAAACGTGAAATAGGGAACGATGCATAATAATACATGTTTGATAACAATTACCCTAGCCTTTTGAAAATTGCTGCTTGCACAATATTTAATGGATTTACTAGTGAAGTATGGAATTACACAAGGGTAGTGAACTAGTGATTACCTCACGTCTATTTTCTTGTATTGAATGTGGACATTTTCTTTTTTCTTTTTAGATGGTGTACATCAACGCATCAATTGTGATTTTTTTTTTTTAATAACAAATTGTGATATTGTGTAAGAGAGCAAATGTCTAATAACCACAAATGGTGTTATGGTGATTTGATATAAAGGTAATATGATAAAGCTCTAAACAATTTTACTTTAAGAAAAAAAAAAAAAAATTAGACATGACAATTGTAGGGGCGGTTTTTGGGGCCCAGGCCCAACAAGTAAGTGGTTCTGGCCCAAAAGTCCCTAGACAATGAATTTGTAGAGAACGGGTTACAGAACTAGGACTGGACGAAGTGAACGTTAGTTAGTTGTATGCCATGCATCAGTCTGAACGTGAGAATATCCCGTTTAAGTTTACAGGATACCAGTTCGAGGAGACGTATAAGTGCACCTCTTGCTCTGGTTAAAGACTACAAAATTCTTTAACCTTTCTCTCTTTTTCTCTCAATTTTCCGATCCCCTCTTCATGGGGATTTCCTTCTCTTATATAGCCTCCTTAAATTGATAAGGACCTTACGCTTGTTAACCACCTGGACCTTCACTTGAGTGTCTGTCCCATCGGACATCCACCTTATCTTTCTGTGAGCTGCACTGGCCAATGTAACACTGTTCGCCTGTCTTCTCCACATTAATGCGGTTGAAAAAGTAGCTTCCTTGCATTTAATGCGGCAGTTGTGGCTTCTCTCTGGACGTCTTACATTTTCCTCTTTCTTGTTGTGTGAGGCTCATCCTTCTACCCACGTTTGTCTGGGATGGTTCTTCACTGTGGAGGGGGCGCACATTGGGCCCATATTTGTGTGTCCGAGGAGACATTCCTCCTCAGACGTCTTTTAAAATAAATTGGGCTCAACAGGATTGGGCCAGAAGTCTTTTGGTCCCCATTTTCCCTTTGGGTCATGGTTGGGTTCCGTGTGGGGCCCAAGGCCCATTGTTGACTTTAAGAATTTTACCCCTACAACAATAATTGTGTTCAATGCGTAACATAATAAATAAAATTTTATAATTATTATTTTATTGTCTTGAAGTGATGATAGCAATATTACAAATTTTACAAACAAATTTAATATAACACCAATTCACAATAAAAATGTTGTTGAAGTGAACAAATTACATTGATTGTCACATAACTTTGTAAATCTTTTATAGTAAAACTGTAAAAGTCTAAAAGAGATCGAGATAATTAAAGGTATTACAAATTTTACTAAATAATTTTTGCAAACTTATTTGTCACCGACTATAAAAAATGAATTCAAGCAATTATTTATCATGTCAATTAAGTTCACCAATTCGAGAGATATACATTAATTTATAAATATGTTATGGTAAAATTTGTAATAGATTTAACAATTTTTCATAACAACATTTATAGTAATTGAGAATACATTCAATTTGGTCATGGTGTAAACACCCCCACTTTACACCCACCAATAATAATATGCCATGTCAGCATTTTACTAAACAATAAAATATACATGCCACAAACAATCACTCCTTAAAACACAAACTCATAATCAATGCATACTTTTAGTATAATGATAACTCCACAAGTATTAGTGCTTGTGGGGTGTAGGGGGCAAGAGTCGGGGTTCAAGTTTCTAGGAGAGAGTTTCATGCACATATACACTTAGATTATACTATAATAGAATTTCTATGTTGTATAAAAAAAAGTCACAAATTCATAAATAAATAAAATAATTAAAATTAAAAAAAAAAAAAAAAAAATACACTCCACCTTCAGCTCACACGCATAACACATAGACATGGCTGAAAAACAAAAAGCCCCAACCTCCAACCACCAGAGATGACACCATTGAAGAAGCTGCCGGATAGTGTAGAAAAGCCACTGGATCCGCAGTTTGCGTGGTGGTTACAAACCCAACCCTCCTTAATCATCTTCCACTTCCACTAGTACAACTCGCTAGAGCCGCCGTTGTTTCAAATGTATTTTTGTGCTGTGCGGCTTTGTTTAATGTGAGATCTAAGCTTAGTTCTTATCAGCATTTTTCAGATTTAATGCATTTCTTTAAAGTTTGTTCAGCTGATGAAATTAAATGGTTTCATTCTAAATCTTCAGTGAAATTGATGAATTAGAGAGTGAAAATCAATCAAAGGTGGTGAATTGAATATCTTTTTGTTTTTCTTCAGGAGGAATTTATAGTTGCTAGGCCATTAGATTTTCAGGATTTATAGGACGTGTGGTGAAAAAGTTATAGGATTTGTTTGGTTATCTCGATAGTTAAAAGGAAAATGACTGTTTTTGTTAAATGTTTGAGTTTTCCATTAATTTTAGAAGAAAATAATTGTGATGGTGGCACGGTGGGAAGGGGAAGATGATTGAAGAAATAGAATTAATTTCTCCAATGGCAGCATCTCTAGTGGTTGGAGGCTGGGACTTTTTGTTCATCAATCATGTGCGGTGCGTGTGAGCTGAAGGTGAGTGATTTATTTATTTATGAATTTGGTTTTTAAGATGTGGTTATGTGTTGCACACGTACGTATTTCATCGTTTAGTAAACTGATGCTTTTTTTTGGATGAATAATAATGCTGTTGACATCGTGATTTATGACCTGATTGAATATATTCTCATACTAATTATAGTACTCATCAAAAAAAAAATACTAGTTATAGTAAATTTCCCTTTTTTGCATGTGGATAAAAGGTGACAACTTTTTTAAAAGTAAAAGGTGACAAGTGACAACCTTACCTACATTGCATACGGAATGTTAGTGTTATTTTAGCAAAGCCAGCTGAACTGTGTAGTAAGAGATGCAGTCCTTTAATAATTCTCCAAGTAAAAAAAAAGTTTTCAAATTTTAAACAATAAAATTATTTATAATCAATAAATAAAATAATATTTTTTTACAGATAAAAAAAATAGAAAAAATGCAATATTTATAATATTTTTTACAATACTTTTACAACTAATACTAAGTAACAGGTTGTTTCAGTTTGTTATTGATAGCAAAAAAAAAATTATTGTGATAATTTCAAATAAAAAACAAAATGCAATTTAAAACTTAAGATTTGTTGTAAAAAATATTATGAATGTTACATTTAAAAAAAAACTAAGAATAATAATAAAGTTACGTTTGGATTGGGCTGAAAAACCTAGCGTCTGCATCTGGCGTTTTTTTTTTTTTTTTTTTTTGGCACGCGTTTGTGAGACTTATGTTCATGCACTGTTCATAAACAATAGCTGCAAAATTTGACTTTTCTCACTCTTTTTCAGCAAATCAGTGCACACCATGCACTGTTCACGAACTCACAAATTTCACTTTTTAACCACATTTTCATTAAAAATGGGTCTCACGGTACTATTCACATATTTAAAAATTATTTTGCTACAATATTTTTCAGTTTTCAGTTGTATCCAAACGAACCCTAAGAGTTTAGTTAGCAAACTTTTACTAGTTTTTATTTAAGTCTACTACTAATGCCACTCTTTTACTTACTAACTTATCACTATTAATCTACCATATCAACAAGTATGAAAAAGTTTACCAATTTTTTTTTGTCTATAAAATTTTTTAAAAAAGAAAAAAAATTCAATATAGTTCATATTAATTAGTAATAATTTTACAATTAAAATAAGATAATCAATTATCACCCCAGATTCATCTGGCTGTCCTTGATATTAGCCCACATAGGCCAAACTATAAAAACCATGGTAGTAGCTGAAACAAAAACCGATAAACCACGCATTGCGCGCAGTCCTCCCAAGTCCAGGCATGGCCACGTCACCCCTCTCCTCGAGCTCGCCAAGTGCCTCCTCGTCGAGCATGGCATCCATGTGAGCTTCCTCAACATCACTACCAGGGGCGGAGCTACTTGAATGCGTGGGGGGGCCATGGCCTCCCCAAAAATTTTAAAAATACTTTAATACTATATATAAATATTTAACATTTTAATTATTAGCCTACAAAAATGGGACTCGGACCCCTCAAATATTTGAGCTAGTCCAATGATATTCTTAAAAAAGTTTTCCAATGGATCTAGTAGTTATAGAGAATTTTTTTTTCTTCACATTTATTTTTTATTATAAAATGTGTTTTTGTGTCTATTAAAGTCTTGGATCTTTCATATCTTTGAATACTTCATTAGTTCAATTGAAATTTTTTTACTCACTTTGGTAGACAATTTGGTAACTTATATTAAAAATGAAAATTTTAAGGATTCACTATGAAAGATACTAAATTATATGTGTGTATAGATGTATGTGTTTATGAAAATTTGTATAAACTAATAAATTAGTATCATAAGTTGGCCCTCCAAACAAAAATTTCTGACTACGCCCCACTTTGATAGACAATTTGGTAACTTATATTAAAAATGAAAATTTTAAGGATTTACTATGAAAGATACTAAATTATATATGTATATAGATGTATGTGTATATGAAAATTTGTATAAACTAATAAATTAATATCATAAGTTGGCCTCCTAAACAAAAATTTCTAGTTACGCCTCTGATCCCTACCGAAGCTTCCACAGCCCAAACCCAACTCCTCCATTCACCAACACTCCCTATTGGCCTCGACATTATAGACATCGATCCCACCTGTTGACATTTCAGCTTTGGTCAACGAAGACACTCTCATCCTCACTAGGATATGTATCAATAACGTGGAAGAAAATGTCAAGCCTCTAAAGTCTATCCTCATCAAGCTAGGAAAGCCACAAGCTCTTTTCATTGATTTTTTTGTCCCCAAGCTTTGGATCTCTGCAAAGAGCTTTCTATTCCCACGTACATTTTCTTCACTCCCTCCACTTCTTTCCTTGCATACTGTTTGTATCTTCCTACACTGGAAAGTGAGGTGGATGGGGGCGAGTTTGTTGACCTTTCTGGACCGGTTCAGGTCCCGGGTTGCACCCCGGTTCGACCCGAGGACTTGCTAGATCAGGTTCGGCACCAGCAGATTGACGAGTACAAGTGGGGCTTGTTCCACATCAGCCGGTTGCCTATGGCAGCTGGTATCTTCTTAAACTCGTGGGAAGATTTTGAACCCACTTCGCTTAGAGCTAATTGAGAGCACCCATTTTATAAGCAAATTCCTAAACCGCCTGTTCACCCAGTTGGTCCGCTTATAAAACAAGAGGACAAGCCTGAATCAGAAGATGAATGTTTAGCTTGCGCTTGGCTAGACAAACAACCATTAAATTCTGTTCTTTTTGCAGCACTTGAAAGTGGAGGGACTCTCTCGGCAGCACAACTCACTGAGTTGGCTTTGGGTTTGGAACTGAGTCAGAAAAGGTTTATATTAGTGGCTCGTAAGCCAACTGATGCGTGTGCCTCCGCTTCAGCTACATTTTTCAACGTGGGTGAAAATGTTAATGATTCAAAGGCTTATTTGCCTGATGGGTTTTTAGAGAGGACCAAGGAGGTGGGTTAGGTGGTTCCGACTTGGGCTTCACATGGTTTCGGTGCTTCAACACCCATCAACTGGTGCGTTTTTGTCTCACTGTTTGTGGAACTCGATTCTGGAGAGCATGACTACTGATCACGGTGTGCCTATGATTGCGTGGACGCTTTATGCAGAGCAGAAAATGAATGCAACGATGTTAGTTGAAGAGGTTGGTGTGGCTGTTAAGCCAGTGGGAATACCAGGAAAAGGAGTGGTGGATAAAGAGGAAATCGAGAGGGTGGTGAGGTTGGTGCTAGAGAGTGAAGAAGGAAACGTGATGAGCCGTAAGGCAAGAGAGCTAAAAGAGTGCAGTGAAAACTTTGAAATTTGGCAGCTGTATTTGGTTTGTGTTAAAATTCAATAGGTACGAGATATGTCAGTAAAAGATATCTATTTATTTATAAATAAAAAATATGTGTTAGTAGGTAATTATATATATATATATATCTTATTTATTAAATTTTGATATCATATAGTATTATTTGATATAAAATATTTATTAAATTTTGATATTATATAGTATTATTTGATACGAAATACTTTTTTCAAAGTGGTCAAAGAATGAGAGGATGAGCATAAAATCTGAGTCTAATTAAAGGTTAGTAGTAATTAAACAGTAGTAGAAGTAAAAAGGTCAAAGTAGTAGTCTGTTGTTTTAGAGTAGTATGCTAATAAAAGATCATTTAGCATGTTTGCGCTTTATGATTTGTTTGGAGTTCTCGTGGAATCAGAATTAAGACTGGTTGAGACTTGAGAGACTCCTCTGGACTCTGGAGAATGAAGTTTGCTTCAGAAATATTAGTGTTTACTGTTAATGATCCCTAGGAGCTTTTGGCGATGAATGCCCAAATAAACTTTGTCGATGTGTCGTTTTCTTTGGTCAAAAATACATTATTTATTGATGCTTACTTTAGCAGGCGATTTTTTGGTTTCAACTTTCAGGTGAGCACGGTCACGAAATTTAAAATATGAGCATTGTTTGTTATTTGGTTAAGGATGGTCATGTAGTGTTTGTGTTTCCCAGGCTCTGCTCCACTTTTGCTTTAATATTTCTAGGTTTAAATTTGCTACTGTTTTCTCAATGCTTGGGATGGTGATCCTTTTTGGTGCCTGGGTACGAACCTGATTCCATTAACTTTTTTTTTCCCTTTTTTTTTAAAATAATATTTTTAATAAATAAATAAATAAATAAGGTAACTATTATCTTTTTGTCACCAAGGAGGCAGCAGGGACGGAGCCAAGGGGGGCAATTGCCCCCGGCCACAAGGGCCAACTCACCCTACAAATATATATTTTCAGTTTCTCTTCTAGTTCTTTTATTTTTTTTAAATGTATCTGTTTTATAGATTAAGTTTCAATGAAAAAATATAAATAAATTATTCCCTTTATGTCAAAGTCATCAAAACAGGAAAGAAAAGGGCAAAAGTTAATTCAAGAGGAAAAGACAGTACAAAAAAATATTGCTACCTTTTGAAAGTGTTAGAACTTTAAATTATTTATGTAGTAATTTTTTTTATTTTTCATAAAATTGTGTATAAGTTCCATTCCAAAAAAAAAAAAAAATTGTGTGTAAGTAATAAAAGTTGGAACTAACTATATAATAAAATTCATAAAATGAATTTCTTTTCCCAAGTTAAGCTCTAAAATTCTAAACACGAAATGGTTACTATATAGTGTGAAATTGTTATAGTTTAGTAATTTTATGAGTCTAACAAAAACTTATATAAGTTGTGCTTAAGTTTTATTAAATTTCTAAAATCACTATATGAGAATTAAAAATGAAAATTGTATTATGAAAAAAATTATAACATAGCTTATTTAGATAAAATAAATTAACAAGTAGATATAATATAGTTAATGTGGGGCCCAAATGATTTATGGGCCAGGCCCATCTACCCGGGGAGAATCCGAAGGCCCAAGCCGAGGAGGGCTACGGCCCAAGCTCGACAAAATAGTCTATGGATACCGCCGAGGACAGCTCAGTCCTCGGCAAACCCAAAGTCCCCCCCTGAAAGAAGGGTAAAAACGGTATAGGACTGAAACTAGGAAGAAAGATCTAAAATATCCAGGGAAAGCTGCCCTTACTGCCATTCAATGCTCTGAACCTGACATAGCCGCATTCTTTGGCTTTTACAACCACCCCCCAACGACTTTGAATATGGGCTGATGGGACAAGTATCAATCTTGGAAAGGTTGACCCTATACGTGGACGAAGGACAATGAACGCAGGCGAATATAAAAGGAAAAAACAAGTAACCTAAGGGGGGGGGGGTTGGGAAAGGTGGAAAAAAAACCAGAGCCTCCCAGCCCACCTTCAGGAGAAAGACTCCAGGGGTGAAGGAAAAATTAAACTTGTACGAACACCGCGAAAAACCCACCGCCTGTCAACCAAGGCCTAGCCTTCCAAACCCACGCTCTACAAGTGATATTGTTAGGGGCCTTTTTACGTGCGAACCCGACACTGTTACGGTCCGCCACGAATCGCGTCCTTACAATTGGCGCCGTCTGTAGGGAAGGCTTGCGTGTTGGTATAGGATGTGGGTCGATAGAGTTTCTTCGTTATTTCTAACCGTTGGTTATAGAGTTCTAGTACAAAGTTCTGCTAGGGGCTACGTTTCTTGACTAGGGGCTTGGCTGAGGAATTAACACCTTTAAAGCCAAGGTCCCCCGTAAAGAGAAAACTAGGTTTTGGACAGAACCAGGGCATTGCATGGTCCACGGACTCAAGCCTATGGGGAAACCAACTACCTGGATGAGGAAAACTAGATTTTGGACAGAACCAAGGCATTGCATGGTCCACGGACTCAAGCCTATGGGGAAACCAACTACCTGGATGAGGAAAATTAGGTTTTGGACAGAACCAGGGCATTGCATGGTCCACGGACTCAAGCCTATGGGGAAACCAACTACCTGGATGAGGAAAACTAGGTTTTGGACAGAACCAGGGCATTGCATGGTCCACGGACTCAAGCCTATGGGGAAACCAATACCTGGATGAGGAAAACTAGGTTTTGGACAGAACCAGGGCATTGCATGGTCCACGGACTCAAGCCTATGGGGAAACCAACTACCTGGATGAGGAAAACTAGTTTGGACAGAACCAGGGCATTGCATGGTCCACGGACTCAAGCCTATGGGAAACCAACTACCTGGATGAGGAAAACTAGGTTTTGGACAGAACCAGGCATTGCATGGTCCTCGGACTCAAGCCTATGGGGAAACCAACTACCTGGATGAGGAAAACTAGGTTTTGGACAGAACCAAGGCATTGCATGGTCCTCGGACTCAAGCCTATGGGGAAACCAACTACCTGGATGAGGAAAACTAGGTTTTGGACAGAACCAAGGCATTGCATGGTCCTCGGACTCAAGCCTATGGGGAAACCAACTACTTGGATGAGGAAAACTAGGTTTTGGACAGAACCAGGGCATTGCATGGTCCACGGACTCAAGCCTATGGGGAAACCAACTACCTGGATGAGGAAAACTAGGTTTTGGACAGAACCAAGGCATTGCATAGTCCTCGGACTCAAGCCTATGGGAAACCAACTACTTGGATGAGGAAAACTAGGTTTTGGACAGAGCAAGGCATTGCATAGTCTCGGACTCAAGCCTATGGGGAAACCAACTACCTGGATGAGGAAAACTAAGTTTTGGACAGAACCAAGGCATTGCATAGTCCTCGGACTCAAGCCTATGGGGAAACCAACTACCTGGATGAGGAACCAACTATCTAGAAAAAAAACTATGGCACATAAATCTCGAAATCCATCCAAAGAGAACTCCGCGTTAACAGATGGGTTAATACCTTGATTGCGCGGATTCCTCGGTCTACCCTCAGATCCCCAGTATCAAAGGGGTTGATGCGATACGGCGCAACATATTACCCAAAAGCACAACCAAAGCCCCTCGATACTCGGCTACCCTCTCGGACGAATGATTTAGAGTTTATCGTTCTCGGACATCGCTCTAGTATGCATCGCGCAGCACTCAGCGGTTATCCCGGTTAGTTCGAAGAGTTTAATTTATTGATGATTAACCTTGTTATGCTTGATAATATTTGTAAGTTTAAACTAGTATGAATCTGTGTTAAGACATTTTTCTGCCTAGAATGTCATTAAGGGCAAGCTTATATTTAACATTCATGCACAAAGTAGTGGTTACGGAGAAGAAAGATATGTATAGAGAAATAGACACATATTTTATTAAGACAAAGGAACAGTACAGTGTACAATGAAAAGCCGAGACAAAGCCTATATTGAAGCTAACTACGTAAGTAACGAAAAATACAAGAGAGTGAAGATAAAGCCGTGGAGGTAGCAAAGAGGAGAGGTTGACTGCTGCCTCGAGACCTTATTTCTCCTCAATGCTTCTGCGCGCCCATAACTCAGGCAGCAAAAGAACCCAACTTGAGGCCTGCACCGGTGAAGAAAATGTGCAGGGAACCTGACCTCAGGCTAACACCATCTACAGGAAAGGTGCAGGGAGCCGGAAGTTGGGGAGCCCCCACAAAAATTTGCCTGCTACAAGGCAGACGGCGCTGATGGCGGAAATTCTTTTTTCTGACATACCAAAAATCTGGCATGACCAGAACCTGCTTCGGATTTTGGCTAAAAGAAGGAGGAATACTATCTTCCTCCTGTCAAGGCGGAGGACTGGCTTGGATCTGTGCCATCCTTGTCCATACCACATCACCTTGAGGATTCGGTGCCTCTGAAGCGGGTGGAGACCTTTCATCCCCATCCACGCCTCAAACATCTTGCTTTGAGGCAGTGGCACTAGAAAGAGAGATCGCGGATATGGAAGAAGTATGGTTCTGAAGGGAACATGAGAGTTCATGTGCAAGTGAAGTGACCCCCTATCCCATTTATACCCAGAAATAAACCGGTGGCATTTAATTCACGCAGCGTCCCAAGGAACGCTACAGACAAAACGTCTCAGGCTCGATTTCCAACGCCTTCTGCAGCCTTGAGGTTAAAGAAGTCTCGAGAAAGCGCACCTCGAACACTGGGACGCCAAAAAGTACCGCGTGATCAAAGACTATGGAAATACCTCTTAATTTATGGGCCCAGTAAATTCGCGGCCCAGGCCCGTTCAGCATATGGGCCCAGGGACAGAACCAAGGCCTTGCATGGTCCTCGGACTTAAGCCTATGGGGAAACCAAGTACAAAAAAGAAAAAAATCACAAGTTTTGGACAGAACCAAGGCCTTGCATGGTCCTCGGACTCAAGCCTATGGGGAAACCGAGTACAAAAAAGAAAAAAAATCACAAGTTTTAGACAGAACCAAGGCCTTGCATGGTCCTCGGACTCAAGCCTATGGGGAAACCAAGTACAAAAAAGAAAAAAATCACAAGTTTTGGACAGAACCAAGGCCTTGCATGATCCTCGGACTCAAGCCTATGGGGAAACCAAGTACAAAAAAGAAAAAATCACAAGTTTTGGACAGAATCAAGGCCTTGCATGGTCCTCGGACTCAAGCCTATGGGGGAACCAAGTACAAAAACGAAAAAATCACAAGTTTTGGACAGAACCAAGGCCTTGTATGGTCCTCGGACCCAAGCCAATGGGGAAACCAAATACTTGGACAAGGAAAGGTTTGAATTTTGTAAGATGGGTTACTTGATAAAAATGTCAGGTCACTTCACCCACGGCTTAAACACCATAAAGAGGTTAAGACCAGTAAAGTTGTGAGGAAGGTGGTGAAACGCCCCAGCATTAAGTCGCATAAGAAGGCTGTTCATTTGGTGAGTGAGATATCTTCAAATGGTTATTCCTCACACGGCATCAAACCTTCGTTTTACTCCTCGGCTAGCATGGGGTAAGTATTACTTTTCACTGGTCGGCCTTATTGTGCCAAGCGTTTCTATTAAAGTTATGGCGACATCTTTTTATTATCAAGTATTTTGGTCTTAGTCGTCATTGATTTAGATGCTATATTATTGTGCCGAGCAGCGTTTGTAAATTTTTAAAAAAAAAAAAAAGCCATAGAGAGAAAACATGCGAAATAAAGTAACAACAATTTTTATTAATACGAAAAATTATTACAACGTACAAAGAGGGGCTCAAGTGAGCCTATACAAAATGAGAACTGTCTAAGCAACAATTACATCCGTAGTACAGATAAGTAAACTGTCAGGCGTCTTTTAAACTCGTCTTTAAAGTCTCTCCAATCTCTGCCTCAATACTGCTCATATTACGATAAGAACCTTCTTTGAAAAAAAATGAATGAAGGAGAAGGAAATAGTAAGGAAGAAATCAATGAAGAAGATGGAGGAGATGAATGAAGAAGATGGAGGACATGAGTAAAGAAGGAGGAGAAGAAGAGAGAAGAGATGAAAAGAAAGAAAAATGAGTAAAAGAGGGAGAAGTGAAAGTACCAGGATGGAACTGGTGTTGGGAAGACTAAGAAAGGGAGACGGAGGATAGCACCAGTGAAGGAAGAGAGGAAGAAGTAGGGGCACTTAGTCCCTGCCTCGATCCTAACTCCCAACACACTGGAGCCATACTAGGTATGCTCATAGGAGAGCGGTTGGTACTGATGGTAGGTGTTCTCGACTCAGTCACGCCGAAAGTTGGACGTGACAAGCCCCTGCTTCGGATTTTGACTGAAAGAAGGGTGAGGTTGATTTTGAGTCTTCGCCATCCTTGTCCCGATCGAGCTATAATGAGCTTTATTGGAACATGGCGTTTATGGGAGGGGTTTGGCTCCTGCATCACTCGTTGTTATGATAAAGTATACCACGATTTAGTTTGTGAACTAGTGGGTAAAATGAACCCTAGGGGAGGCCAAGTATTTCAAATCTCAGAAAGATGAGAAGGAATTCTTTACGAAAATAATAACCTCCTCCCTTCCTTCTTATACAGAGGGTGGAGCGGGAGACATTTAATAGGTTCAGATCTCCAAAGGAATCTGCCAACACCAACATGCCGGTTCCGTTTCTCCACCCCATCAAAACAAACCGCCGAATTAAAGTAGTCTCGTAAATAGTGGTCATTAAAAGCACGTTTTGGGAAACCCAAACGATAAGAGCGCATCAAGCGCGAAATCAAAAACTGTCTCATAGATCGGCGCATTTCTTGGACAGATGAAGAGCCGCCAGTATTATTAAATGGGCCAAATTGATTGGGCCGTAGGAAGAGGTTCGGCATCACCAAAACCCCCCTTTCCAACCAAGAGGTTGGACAGCTGGGTTTTGAGGGGCTATTGTGGGGCCCAAATGATTTATGGGCCAGGCCCATCTACCCGGGGAGAATCCGAAGGCCCAAGCCGAGGAGGGCTACGGCCCAAGCTCGACAAAATAGACTATGGATACCGCCGAGGACAGCTCAGTCCTCGGCAGACCCAAAGTCCCCCCTGAAAGAAGGGTAAAAACGGTATAGGACTGAAACTAGGAAGAAAGATCTAAAATATCCAGGGAAAGCTGCCCTTACTGCCATTCAATACTCTGAACCTGACATAGCCGCATTCTTTGGCTTTTACAACCACCCCCAACAACTTTGAATATGGGCTGATGGGACAAGTATCAATCTTGGAAAGGTTGACCCTATACGTGGACGAAGGACAATGAACGCAGGCGAATATAAAAGGAAAAAACAAGTAACCTAAGGGGGGGGTTGGGAAAGGTGGAAAAAAAACCAGAGCCTCCCAGTCCACCTCCAGGAGAAAGACTCCAGGGGTGAAGGAAAACTTAAACTTGTACGAACACCGCGAAAAACCCACTGCCTGTCAACCAGGGCCTAGTCTTCCAAACCCACGCTCTACAAATGATATTGTTAGGGGCCTTTTTACGTGCGAACCCGACACTGTTACGGTCCACCACGAATCGCGTCCTTACAGTTAATATAGTATTTTTTTATTGGTAATCTAATATTAAATTACCACTAAATATTCACTTGAGTGGTATTTGATTTTGTGTGTATATATATATATATATATTTTTTTTTTTTTGGTTGAATGATTTTATATATTGATCTTGAGTATTATATGCATATCCTGTGTGTGTTGTACTGGTTTATAATGTGTATAAAACTACGCATGTTCACTAGTGTGTATATATATATTAACGTTAGATCCTAGCTTTACTATAGTTTATCACACATATAAGCATAAAAACTACCAAAAATTATATCTTTTTCTCTTGTATTTAATTAGGTAAAACCAAATAACCTCTTGTTTTGTTGCCATACGAACACTGATAAAGCTAGTGAGGCGACTAGCGTATCCCTTTCGGCGTTGGAAATGTGACTGTTGCCGGGGTCTCAATCATGCAGTGAACAATTTCAAAATAATACTCTAGCATCTTCACATGTGATGTGGAGACAGTAGTTTTTATCTTATGTGCTGTCTGACTTTTACAGTATCGATCTCTTATGTGTTCAAACATCAACATATATCATGAAAACATCACTGAGAATCATTGTCAATTTGTCATGATGATGTAAGGGTGAAATTGAAAACTAGGAATCAAGATTAAAGGTGAAAATGAAAACAAGGCAGTCGGGCAAGGGGAGGATAATGTGCTTGAGACTGGAGCAAAATGAAACATTTTGATTTGACTTTTTGGAAAAGGGATCACAATTAGTGTATTGAATGCAGGACTTTTTTTTTTTTTTTTTTAAGAGATAATTACAATATATTGCTAATCTCGCAATTTGAACATTTTCTCTCCTAAATCCCTTGTACTTAATGCAAGAAGAGATGACAATTCAGTTATAATGCCCTGGGCATAAAAGAAGTCTTTCTAATTCCTTATGCAATTACTAATTATTTAAGGTCACTTATATTATAAGGAGAACCTTTTGTAGAAGTCCATTAATCAAATAAATTAATACCGGTGTTTCGTAAATTAAGATTGGAACCCACCTCTTTAATTTTTAGGTTGACCAACTCATTATAAATCCAAATTTTTCTTCTCTATTTTTTCCCCTGTTATCTGGTGTGTGAGCTAAAGAAGCCATAGCTTCCCACTCTTACAGTACCTGCTACCTAGTCTTCCTCCAATTTATTGGGCAGCTTCGAAACAAATCTGCATTTTTTTTGGGAGAAAGTTTAGGGGCATAACAAATTCTCATAACATCTTGGAAATCACTCTTGTTTTAAACTGTGGTGAGTCCTAATATAGTTTATCTTATTTTATTTTGATTTATGATAACCTGACAGTCTGACATCTCAGTGTATTATAAAAATATTGCGAGATTTTATTGGATCTGTAAAAGCTCTTTTTTCCTTGAATTTTTCTTATTAATTATTTTATTTTATGTAATTCAATATATGTTAACAACAATGGTCCCGTACGCTAACATCCTTGATAGATACAGTTTGTTTGGATCAACTGTTTAGAGTAAATGAAAGGCATGAAAATGGCTTTGTGGAATGAGGCCTACTAGAGAGACTTTATTCGTATACTGTTTAAAAATAGGAAAATGGAGATCGAAGAAGAGAGAAAAATGGGTTTTTTTCTTTTTCTTTTTCTTTCCAATTTCTATCTCTTGTAAACTCTCCAAATATGGCAACTAAGCTAGTTGTTACCTATAATTGTAATTACCCTAAAATAGTTTGATCTAATTTAGCTAGCCGCTTGATCCTCATGAACTAATTAAATAGTTCAGCCATTCATAATGACATGCATGCTCAACTATCTCAAGTATACTTCAACTAAGAAGTAACATAGTTTTTCAAGAATGACATCCAAAATAAGAAAGACATTTAAGCCTCAATTAGGCATCAAGAATTTCGATATTAAATCACTAAGATCATGAGATACCATCTAATGAGCTAGAATTCTCGACACAGTTTGAATTTCAAACTTATGACATAAATTAAAGAGAAAATCTCTCCCATGAAGAACACATAAAATGTGGTCATCCTCGAAGAAAATTTATGAACGACATATTCTGATATATTCATAATTTCATAAGAATTGTAAGCTATATACTCTTTGACTTCAATACCAAAGTATTCCCTTTGGCAATCACATACGGCTCACTTGATGCTTTCTTTCATTAATGTGTTGGTGCCTTAGTGGACTCAGGTCATCCCTATGATCAATTTTCAATTTATAGCTAAAGATATTGGTTGATAATTTTCATATTGGATGACTTCATAGTAATAAAAATTTATTTATCTATTTATTTTGAAAATGAGAAAAGAAGAAGAAGGAAATTATACTCTATTTTCCTAAATTATACTACTTTTTACATTTATCCCTAAACTATTACTAGTATAACACTTTGCACCCTAGTTAATTGTTTAGTTTGCACCTTAGAGGATAGTTTAGGAAAGTAAGTATTAATTTTCATATTGGATAACTTCATAGTAATAAAAATTTATTTATCTATTTATTTTGAAAATGAAAAAAGAAGAAGAAGGAGGAAATTATACTTATTTCCCTAAATTATACTACTTTTACATTTATCCCTAAACTATTACCCGTATATAGGGATGGCAATTTTTCCCCACCCCTCTCCACTTCGCCTCGTGCGGGTTTTCCTCGCCCCGCAAAGGCGAGGCTGGGATGGGACAAGATTTTAGTCCCGCACCACGGGCTGGCGGGACGGGGATGGGTTTAAACTTTTTAGACCCACCCCACCCCGCCCCTCCCCATCCCCGCCCTGTCCTGCGTTGCTAAGGGTTATAATTGTAAATTTTTTATATCTTAAAACCCCACTATTTAAATAATCATATCAATATTAGTTTATTTTATTCTACCCAATATGGTTCTTTGCCTTTATTTTGTTATGTGTTATACTATGAGATTATTATTATTTTTATATAATTGTCTTGTTAAACACTTGGATATATTATTTAATTTTTTCTAAAAATTGATTTGATTTGATGGGATAAATTTAGTTGTAATTTTAAGTATATTTTTATTAATGAAATAGGTTTCATTAAAAAAATTGTACTAGTTGTAGAGCAAATTAACAAAAAGTAGAGTTTTACGGAGTAGGACGGGGTTTCACGGGGCCCCAAGGGGCAGGGATAGGGTTAGAAAGTTTTCCTCGCCATACGGGACGGGGACGAAGACCTCATCCTTCGGCCCCGCCCCGCCTCATTGCCATCCCTACCCGTATGATAGTTTGTACCCTAGTTAGTTGTTTAGTTTGCACCTTAGACGATAATTTAAGAAAATAAGTATGTATTCTCATAGTTTAAAGGATACATATGTATTTTGATAGTTTATGGTATAAAAATGGATATAATTTAAGGGTAATGTGAAATTTTTTCCACAAAAAAGAAAAAAAAAAAAAAGAAGGGAACAAAAATATACAATTTGATCCTAAAATTTCACAGATTTACTCCTCAGCTGGGCCTGTAAAATTTCATTATTTAAATCCTAGTCCAATGGGCTCATCTCCCCCTTGTAATCTTTGAAAATACTTGTATGTTAGTATAACTATAACAAACGACGGCTGAGGAGGGTAGTCTTCCTGTAGTAATTGCAGGTGCTTGTGAGGCTGACAGCCATCGTTTTTGCTAGTTGAACGATAACGTTGTTGTTTAGCAAAAAATAAAAAAAACAACGGCCGAAGAGTGAGGAGGCACGTGGTTAAGGGTAGAGCCGTTAAGTAGTCTCTAAGCTTTTCACATCCCTTTCAAATCAAAAAAGGCACCGGCCTCCCTCACATAAAAAATCTTTATCTCATTTTTAAATATTATAATATTAAATCTAAAATATAAACAATATAAAATAAAAGAGGATAAGAGCCTAGTAAACTATTTTTTTATTTGAATAACCTGTTTGGTGTGTTAGTTTGAGTAATATTATTTGAGTGTTTTTAATATATATGTGGATAAAAAAATGTGTAAAAAAATGTGTTATATTGTTTAAAATGTATAATTCTGTGTTTGAGTAAGGCTGCCGAACAGACCCACGTCTTTTAACTCTTTATTCGTCCGGGAATCTAGTCAATTTGTGAAGAACTCGTAGAGAACATGACATACATATATTATATATATATATATATATATATATTTATATATATTTGACAGAGGTAAAATGTCATAAACAAACAAATAGAACCAAAACGTGATTTAAAAAAAAAAAAAAGGTAGTTTCTCTTTTCTTTTTTTTTTGAGAAACAAAAGCTCTTTTCATTGATCTTTTTTGTTCCCAAGCTTTCGATATCTGCAAAGAGCTTTCTATTCCCACGTACATTTTCTTCACTCCCTCCACTTCTTTCCTTGCATACTGTTTGTATCTTCCTACACTGGAAAGTGAGGTGGTTGGGGGCGAGTTTGTTGACCTTTCTGGACCGGTTCAGGTCCTGGGTTGCACCCCGGTTCGACCCGAGGACTTGCTAGATCAGGTTCGGCACCAGCAGATTGACGAGTACAAGTGGGGCTTGTTCTACATCAGCCGGTTGCCTATGGCAGCTGGACATATGAGCATTGTTGGTTTGGTTAAGGATGGTGATGTGTTTGTGTTTCCCAGGCTCTGCTCCACTTTTGCTTTAATATTTCTAGGTTTAAATATGCTACTGTTTTCTCAATGCTTGGGATGGTGATCCTTTTTTGGTGCCTTGGTACGAACCTGATTCCATTAACTTGTTTTTTATTTATTTTTTTGGTTTCAGACTTTTTTTTTTTTTTTTTAAATAACATTTTTTTAAAAAATAAATAAATAAGGTAACTATTATCCTTTTGTCACCAAGGAGGCAAGGGGGGCAATTGCCCCCGGCCACACCCAAATTAATTAATAGGGCCAAAACTCACCCTACAAATATATATTTTCAGTTTCTCTTTTAATTAGTTTTATGTTCTTTTTTGTTCTTTTTTTTTAATGTATCTGTTTTATAGATTAAGTTTCAATGAAAAAAATACAAAAATATTATTCCCTTTATGTCAAGGTCATCAAAACAGGAAATAAAAGGGCAAAAGTTAATTCAAGAGGAAAAGAAAGTACAAAAAAATATTGCTACCTTTTAAAAGTATTAGAACTTTAAATTATTTATGTAGTAACTTTTTATTTATCGGAAAATTGTGTATAAGTTCCATACCAAAAAAATTGTGTGTAAGTAATAAAAGTTGGAACTAACTATATAATAAAATTCATAAAATGAATTTTTTTTTTCCAAGTTAAGCTCTAAAATTCTAAACACAAAATGGTTACTATATAGTGTAAAATTGTTATGGTTTAGTTATTTTATGAGTTTAACAAAAACTTATATGAGTTGTACTTAAGTTTTATTAAATTTCTAAAATCACTATAAGAGAATTAAAAATGAAAATTTTCTTATGAAAAAAATTATAACACAACTTATTTAGATAAAGTAAATTAACAAGTAGATATAATATAGTTAATGTAGTATTTTTTTATGGGTAATCTAATATTAAATTACCACTTAATATTCGCGTGAGTGGTATTTGATTTTGTGTGTGTGTATATATATATATATATATATATTTTTTTTTTTTGCTGAATGATTTTATATATTGATCTTGAGTATTATATGCATAACATGTGTGTGTTATACTAGTTCATAATGTGTATAAAACTACACATGTTCACTAGTGTGTTTATATATATAAAGTTAGACCCTAACTTTACTATAGTTTATCACAAATTTAAGCCTAAAAACTACCAAAAATTATATCTTTTTCTCTTATATTTAATTAGGTAAAAACAAATAACCTCTTGTTTTGTTGCCATTCGAACACTGATAAAGCCAGTGAGGCGACTAGCGTATCCCTTTCCGGATCCAAGGTTATTAATCGCGTAGGAAATGTGACTCTTGCCGGGGTTTCAATCATGCAGTGAACAATTTCAAAATAATACTATAGCATCTTCACATGTGATGTGAAGACAGTAGCTTTTATCATATGTGCTGTCTGACTTTTACAGTATCTCTTATGCGTTCAAATATCAACATATATCATGAAAACATCACTGAGAATCATTGTCAATTTGTCATGATGATGTGAGGGTGAAATTGAAAACTACGAATCAAGATTAAAGGTGAAGATGAAAACAAGGCAGTTGGGCAAGGGGAGGATGATGTGTTTGAGATCGGAGAAAAATGAAACATTTTGATTTGATTTTTTGGAAAGGGATCACAATTAAGGGGCACTTGGTTATCTGTAATATTACATTACGTCATAATATTATGTTATTGTAATCTTACATTAATATAATGTCAATACAATAATACAACATTATATTGTCTAAGAATGTGATGAGATTAAGATGATGTGATAATTTTTTAATATTAAATTATGGTAATATTAGAAAAAATAAAATATACCAAAAATTTTAATGTCACATCATTATAATGTGCATCACATTAAGAGCACATCATAGCGAATGATCAAACACCCCCTTAGTGTATTGAATGCACGGTTTTTTTTTTTTTTTTTTGAGATAATTACAATATGTTGCTAATCACGCAAATCGAACATTTTCCCTCCTAGACCCCTATACTTTATGCATGATGAGGTGACAATTCAACTATAATGCCAATGCCCTGAGCCATCAAGGAAGTCATTATAATTCCTTATCCAAGTAAATCAATACTGGTGTTTCGTAAATTAAGATTGGAACCCACCTCTTTAATTTCTAGGTTGACCAACTCATTACAAATCCATATTTTTCTTTTCTCTATATTTTTTCCCCCTGTTATCTGGTGTGTGAGCTAGAGAAGCCATAGCTTCCCACTCTTACAGTACCTACTACCCAGTCTTCCTCCAATTTATTGGGCAACTTCGAAACAAATCAGCATTTTTTTGGGGAGAAAGTTTAGGGACATAACAAATTCTCATAACATTTTGGTAACACTCTTGTTTTAAACTGTGGTGAGTCTTGATATAGTTTATCTTATTTTATTTTGGCTTATAATAACTTGACAGTCTGACATCTCAGTGTATTATAAAAATATTGCGAGATTTTATTGGATCCGTAAAAACTCATTTTTCTTTTAATTTTTCTTTTTAATTATTTTATTTCATGTAATTCAATATATGTTAACAATAATGGTCCCATACGCTAACATGCTTGATAGATACAGTTTGTTTGGATCAACTGTTTAAAGTAAATGAAAGGCATGAGAATGGCTTTTTGGAATGAGCCCCACTAGAGTGACTTAATTCGTATACTATTTAAAAATAGGAAAATGGAGAAGAAGAGAGATTTTTTTTTCTCTTGTAAACTCTCCAAATAAGGCAACTAAACTAGTTGTTACCTATAATTGTAATTACCCTAAAATAGCTTGATCTAATTTAGCTAGCAGCTCGATCCTCATGAGCTAATTAAATAGTTCAGCCATTCATAATGACATGCATGCTCGACTATCTCAAGCATACTTCAACTAAGAAGTAACATAGATTTTCAAGAGTGACATCCAAAATAAAGAAGACATTTAAGCCTCAATTAGGCATCAAGAATTTCGATATTAAATCACTAAGATCATGAGATACCATCTAATGAGCTAGAATTCTCGCCACAGTTTGAATTTCAAACCTATGACATAAATTAAAGAGAAAATCTCTCCCATGAAGAACACATAAAATGTGGTCATCCTCTAAGAAAATTTATGAACAACATATTCTGATATATTCATAATTTCATAAGAATTGTAAGCTATATACTGTTTGACTTCAATCCCAAAGTATCCCCGTTGGCCATCACATGCGGCTCACTTGATGCTTTCTTTCATTAAGGTGTTGGTGCCTTAGTGGACTCAGGTCATCCCTATGATCAATTTTCAATTAATAGCTAAAGATATTGG
Organism: Quercus lobata; assembly: GCF_001633185.2. Lineage (NCBI taxonomy): Eukaryota > Viridiplantae > Streptophyta > Magnoliopsida > Fagales > Fagaceae > Quercus > Quercus lobata. The sequence continues at coordinate 8,542,817 of NC_044905.1, read as the reverse complement.
TTGATAATTTTCATATTGGATAACTTCATAGTAATAAAAATTTATTTATCTGTTCATTTTGAAAATGACGAAAAAAGAAGATGGAAATTATACTCTATTTTCCTAAATTATACTACTTTTTACCTTTACTTCATAAATTATGAAAATGTACAGTACATTACTCCTAAATTATTATCCGTATAATACTTTATATCCTAATTAATTGTTTAGTTTACACTTTAAATAATAGTTTAGGGAAGTAAGTATGCATACTCATAATTTAAGTGATACGTATGCACTTTGATAGTTTATGGTGTAAAATGATATAATATAAGGATAAAGTATAATTTTTTTAACCAAAAAAAAAAAAAAAAGAGAACAAAAATATACAATTTGATCCTAAAATTTCACAGATTTCCTCCTCAGATGGACCTGTAAAATTTCATTATTTAATCTTTGAAAATACTTGTATGTTAGTATAACTATAACAAACAACGGCTGAGGAGTGTAGTCTTCATGTAATAATTGCAAATACTTGTGAGGCTGACAGCCATCGTTTTTGCTAGTTGAATGATAACGTTGTTGATTAGGAAAAAAAAGAAAAAAAAAAAAAAACAACGGCTGAGGAGTGAGGATGCATGTGGCTTGGTTAAGGGTAGAGCCGTTAAGTAGTCTCTAAGCTTTTCACATCCCTTTCAAATCAGAAAGGGACCGGCCTCCCTCGTGAATGCAAATTCTTGCCTCCTAAGTCCTAATCCGATAAGATCGGAGTAATCGGGTCAGGTTCGCCCATTTCCTTCCTAGCTAAGTAATGGTAAGACGCATAAAATTGCACAATTTTTATTAAAATTTTTCTGAAATTTGAGTGAAAACACACTTTTTTATTCAAATTATGGCAAAAATCATGTCAATTTATCCCATCCCATCACGCTATTTCCACTTTTTTTTTAATTTTTATGTGTCACACTTTTTATATATATATTTTGGTCATAATCAGGTTACCCCTACAACTAGGCATAGCAATAGCTAGTCTTAATCTAGTACAGTTCTACAACTTATATTCTGTAACTTCGTCGAAATATCTGACCCACGAAAAAATAAGTGGTTGATAACCTGATTTTTGAAGACCAATAGTCGTCCTTGTATTAGACTATTTTGGTATCATAGATCGGTGGCCACGAGTTTTACGCATTTCCTTCTCAAAAAAAAAGCTTTGCGCATTTGGAAAATCGAAAGCTATACAACAACAACCTTTTGGTGGACTGAAAGTGATTTTTACTTTTCAGAAGTCGGCATAAGAATATATATGGGTGTCATCAATCATATTGTATAACTCAATTTGAGATTATCGATCAAAGTTTTCTTTTTTTCTTTTTTTCATGGTAAGTATATTCTGATTGAGAACAAAAAAAAACTATCATTCTAGAGAGAGAAAAAGAGAGAGAGATTTGGTGGGGGTGTGTGACGCGTGTGATTTTTTTTTCTAACAGCCGGCAGTTTTGTTGGGATATGAATCTGGCTTCTCTTTTTGTTTTTTTGAAATATATATTTGTTGTTTCTCTGTATTTGTTTTTTCTTCGGAGAGTTGATAGGTTATTCAATCTTTAGTTTATGATACTGAAGATATAGAAGGGAAATTTCTGTTGGCTTGGCTATTAATCCATGAGGTTGCTGGTGGGTACACTTTTCTTTTCTTTCTTTTTTTTTTTTTTTTTTTTTTTTTTTTTTTTTTTTTTTTACAAATCCAAATCGTTAAAATTTCTTGTTCTGTGATATATTCGTGCAATGATAAATTCTGCATTTTTTTTTGGTTCTTCATTCTTCTTAAGATAAATGATCCATCTTGAACTTTATTTTGAGGGCGGAGTTAGAGGAAAAGCATGAAGGTTAACTCTCTGAAAGTGAAATTTGTATTTCATACATATTAGTAGACTATTTTTTTGGTTTCCTGGTCAACCAGCATCATCTTGCAGTTGTGATTTGGTCTTCATTTTTTTTCCATAGATCAAGGGTTTCTGTTCCTAAAATTTTGGTTTTATTTTTTAGTCATACTTATAATAATTGGCATGTGAACCTTTATTTAGCTTTTTTTCTGTTTATATATAGATATAAGATATTGACTAACATCTGGATTCTGGGTTTTTTTCTTTTTCTTTTTTTATTTTATTTTTTCTCCCTATTTTTTTGTTTCTAAACTTACCCAAAAGCTAGGATAGAAAAGCTGAATTTTTGTATGTTATTATTTAAATATATTTTACTTTGGGTTAAAACAGGTTGTTGCTGGCAATCTGATTCCAACTCACATGTTGCTTCCAATGTCGAATTAGTGAAGATTGAGCTTCTGAATTATGGAGGATCCTTGTGAGACATTGGGCAATGGTGAAGCAGCCAATCACAGCCTTCAGATTATTAGGTACCAACCCTACACAAAACTACTATTATCACCATGGTTTAGTTTGAGAGTCTTCTATGTGAGGATCAGCAATTTTCGTGCCGATGATTCAACTCCAGAGTTTCTTACTCTGAATCATATTCCTTCAAGCCCTGACACCCTTTTGGAAGTCAATGGTGCAAGAAGTTGCAGTTATTCTGATGGAGCCTCTTCCCTTCTTAGAAGGGATCGGGTAGATAAGAAATCGGATGAAGCCACATTTGTGAGCACAGATAGTGTAAAATTGACAAGGAGTATGAAATTCGAGGTTTTTGATAAAGATGTTCTAATTCTCTCTGGGGTTTTGGAGATGTCTAATAGCAATGGTTTCACTGGGGAATCAAAAAACAGTACCAAGCGGTGGAGCATGAATTGTGAATCAGTGATCAACGCAGGCACTGGATTCTTAAAGGGAAAACATCTTGATGGTCCCGAATTTCCTACACCAACAATCGAGGTTTATGTTGCAGGCTCCTTCTCTGGAACCCCGATCATCTTGACCAAGACCTTACAGCTTAGTTTTCGAAAGAAGTACAATCGGAAGGGCACGTTGGATGCGATCCCGGAGTATGATACAGCTGAATCCCAGAAAGATGTGTCTGCTGAAGATCTACGGGTATTCTACTGGATAATATTTTACATTAGAATTCAAATTTTGTGATATTCTCTTTGTTTCTCTGGTTTTTAATTTATTGTCATTCATCTAGTGCTTTAGTACAGTACAATAATTTGCATTTTTTAAGGGTAGCAAACTCTATCTATTTAGGTTCTATAAAGTTTTAGCAATTTCCAATCAATGGATGGACTGAACAACCCCTCCATTGTAAGAATTCTGTGATCCAAAACAACAGTGCAGTAGAGAATCATGTTTGTTTACCTTTCTGTTATGGCTAGCTATATATGCTTCCTGTGTTGAAACATGTTTTCCGTTACAAAATGTTCCAATTTTTGGATGTCTGGGCCGGTGAAGTGAATCTTACCCTAGAAGTGTCATTTGAGGGGGTTTGGGCAGGGCACATAAGTTACAAAGAATGGGCATTCACCCTTTTTGTTTTCTGTTGCATTGTTTTCAATACCCATCTTCTGTCATAGTCTGATGCGCATGAGCCTCATCTAAATGCCACATGAAGGATGGTCCGTATATGTGGGGCCCACTCCAATATTTTTGTGTGATTTTTTTCTGGAGGCCACATTGGCAACTACATTATACGTGCTTGAGCTTAAATGGGCTGTTTATGATTTTTCTATTTAGTTCCTTAAGCAGCTTCGACTGAGCCAGTAAATTTACTTCTGCTCAGATATCCTCGACTGACACAAAAATCTTGTCTGACGAGTTTTTATCATTAATGCATGTTGAATTAGCGGAGAGAGGTGATTTGTGCTCATACTTTCCAAAGAGACCTTATATTAGCCAGCAAAAATCTCAGGATATTTTTTAGTCTGTCGCGTATATCGAATGTTTCTCAAACTTAATACACTGGATGAAGGATTAGCACAGTGTTTAGTACTGAGATGGTTCTTTTCCTCCCTTGCTGTCCTTGCACACAGGATATCATTATTAAGTTAATTCCTGTCCTTAATTCATTGTCTGTCACTATAACATGCATCCCGCTGTTGATATCGCCTTGAGAAAACTATTTTTGTAGTCACTAATAGATGACTCTTCAAATTTTCTCCCAACATCAAAGAAATCAATCTTATAAGTTTTATTGAGTTGCTGTTATGGATTGATTATGTTCTCTCAGAATTTTTAATCTCTGTGAATGAGTGGGTATGCACAATTGCACATTTGGGGATGAGGGTGCTACATTTGTATTGTGTCAAGAGCTTCAGTATCTTTGTTTTCTGAGAGTTCTGAAACACTGAAATTCGGTTCCACTATTCACGAGATCTTTTCTTTGCCTGTTGTTGATTGTGGCATATGGCCTTCTAGATGAGAACACTGCTGCACTTGGAGTTCTCTTGTAAGCTGCAGAGTTTTGGCTCTTTTTATTCATGTCTTGTGTTTTCTTCATTTATTATTGACATCTAGATCTAAGTTTTCAGATGTAGCCCCTATGTTCTCTCTGCTTTTTGGTATTTTGTTGTAATCATACAATTTTTTTCACCATAGGATGCTTTTAGCTTTGATGAAACCCTCTGCAAATTTTTCCTTTGGATCAATCTTGAATCTTTTAGATACTTTTCTTTGAGAGCTGCAAGAAAGTGTTGTTCTATTCAGATGATTATGTGCCTGCTTTGAATATTTTTATGGAGTGCTTGTAATTAATATTGAATATTATTATGGGGTGCTTGTAATGAAAGTTGAATCTTTTTATGGAGTTCTTGTAATTAATATTGAGTATTCTGTAATGGTACTCTTGACATGATGATATGGATAATGCTTAGAAAAAAAAAAAAAAAACTTGTTAGGTTCAAAAGTATGGATAATTGCCACTTACTTTCTTTCATGGTTCTATGATTACTTTACCTCTACATTTTGCTTGATTATCTTTCATCATGGGACATTAGTCGAGCCACCTAGACAAAAGGTTGTATAAAAACTATTGTCGTCACTTAAATGCTTATGCTTGTGTCAATTTGATGTAAAAGAAATAGTTCCTATACTTGCTGTGTACGTGCACCATGTTCATCCCTTCGGCTAAGTTTCTATAATAATGAATCATGAACTCTCTAATTTATCATGACCGGTAAAAAGTAGCTATCGGAGTTGACTGTCCTACTTTGGTGCTGTTTCGCCGTTTATTCTTCCATATATTTGCTTATGTGGCAGTTTTTTTTTTTTTTCGGGTAAGCTAACTCAAATGGATGTGAACCACCAGTTGGGCCATTTACTTTGTTGGTTCATCAAACAAGTCACTATGTTTTGCTGGATTAGGTTGCTGCATGTATAGAAGAGAGATTTAGTTAATCTAGAACTGTTAACAGCAAATACAGCTACCTTTCTTAGCCTTACTTGTGAAGTGACATACTTTTTGTTGTTTTGTTAGCTATGTACTTTATATCTTATGTATGCTTGACTATTTTAATCCCAATTATTGGGTTTTTTGAATTGTAGGTGGCAGATTACAGAGCCTACAAAACAGAAAATGAAGATGACTACAACAACATGTACTGGAGGAGGACAGAATACATAGATGGTGAAGATGGCGAATTATCCTGGTTCAATGCTGGTGTAAGGGTTGGCGTTGGGATTGGCCTTGGTATTTGCCTTGGACTTGGTATAGGAGTTGGATTGCTGGTCCGTACTTACCAATCAACTACTCGTAACTTCAAAAGACGGCCCATTTGATCCTTTTATCAGAACTATGATACAATAGGTTCCCTAAAAATCCAAAGGCAGCTAACCTCATCTTTTTTCTAATGTGCATGTTTGTTTGACATGCATTTTTCCTTGTGGGCTTTGAGTAAGTAGTTCTTTCTGTAGGTAATGCTCTTTTGTTCAAATCGCGTGATTTTGACCGACAATTAGTAGTTCCTGAGATTGGGAAAGGTGACATCTATGTGGTTCATGAAGTTATACACATCGAAGCTTGTGTTTCCCTGTAAATAAATGTCTTTGGAAAGTGAACAAACAGCTTTGATATATGGATCAACTTCTTAAAATAGAAACCCTGTGTTTCGGCCTCCTTAATTTATTGTTTTGACTTTTGATTTGAGCACAAAAAAAGAAGAAGCCCTGTTTAATTGCTTTTGGCAGCGTGGTTTAATGGATGAAGCCCTGTTTAGGGTTCTTTATTATAGTCACTTAGTTCACTACTATGCAAACATATGCAACATAAGACTTGAATGGCTTACAAATTTGCATCTGCATGCTAAAGTAACAACTAATAGAAGTCATGTTAGTTAAAACACCCGTAAGAGGATGAAAATGTAGATAAGCATTTGGTAAGGTTTGTCAGAACAAATTGTCAGAACAACACACAAGAAAAAAATGTCATATGAATCTGTGAAGTTGTAGTCACATAAACAAGTCCAAATTGATGCTCTGAAATGGTGCTTGTGTCATTACTCCATGCATATTTCCATAATGACTTATCATTCATCTTTTTAACTGCTGTACATTCCCAACTATCGAATAATCAGAAAAAAACTTCTGTTCATTCCCAACTTATCACTAAATCTGACTGTCATTACTTAGACATGTATTCTGTATACAGTATGCACATCACACCCCAATCTGCACTTGTTTTTTTTGATGAATTGCACTTGTTAATTATGAAACTACAACTTTTTCAGAGATTCATGACATTTTTTCTTAAGTAATACTTGGGATACTACAAAAGCGATGTGTACATTACAAAATAGTAATAAAGACCTTTATTTGATTCTCCAAAAAGAAAATTTTATTATGTGTTGAAATAACACTAATTATATTTTTTGTCATGTCAATCTATAAATATATTGAAGTAACTTTAGTATGCCTGTGAGAAGTCTAACTGAGGGAGCCAGGTGTTAGCAAGTTTAAGATAGCTTTTTTTTTTTCTTTTTTTTTTTTTTGCTGAATGTTTAAGATAGCTGTTACGCAAAACTCCGACAAAAGACTACTGGCAAGTGCAAACATCTTTCATAATAAAATCGGACCAAAAAACCCGAAATTGCTATAAACTCTCAACAAAAGAATGGATTAAGGCAATAAAGTGTTATCAAGAGATGCGAGAATTCAGAACTGGGGAAACAAAATTGAATTAGCAAGCATGTGGCAGATATGGCTTACATAATAACTGTTTTCCAACACCCAGAATGGCCCCAAGTAGGGACGAGTACTGAGGACATCTACATGCATTACCATGAATATGACATGGACAAATAACCCCTGTAGCTTCTACCATTACATCTCCAAAAGAATTCCTGCAGTGGAAGTTGATTTAATCATCATTAGATTTAGCTGAATGCATGTCATTACAGTGTCCTGCTTGGAACTACACAACATAAGGAATGGAGAGATGGATGGAGTGACACCGAGTAAAATAATATCTAAGGTATAGCACAATCACTGTACAAAGCAAACACAACCAGCCACAAATGATGATAGCATTAGTATAATGCATAGGATTATCTTCTCCAATGTGCTCCGACAAGTCACGAACCCAATCCTGAATCTCTTGCTTGGATTCAAATTCTTTCCAGAAGACAGAATAAGTGAAGTTGACTTTGATTTCAGCATCTTCAGTTATATCCAAAGCAGAATCATGGTCACCAACAACATGTATTTCTTTCACTTTGTTTCCTAAGTAATGAGGATAAAAGCGCAGGTGGTTGATAAGAAAAAACCTACGACTTGAACAGATGTAGTCGCAAAAGGAATCTTTAGTATTGTTTCCAATGTTCTTTGACAAGTGAATGCTATCAAAGTACATCTCGTACATATATTTGTTTCCAATGGCATTTCTAAATATTGCAACTTCTTCTCTTGTCAAATTTTTCTCACAAAGGAGTTTCCCTGTTGTTCCCATCTTGAACCTCAATTCATATTGAGTGTTGACATAGCAATCCCCTGCTAAAAGTTCTTTAAAGGATCTCTTCCTGTCGGGTGTTGGATCTATACATAGAGATGTCTGTTAGAAAGTGCATAGGAATGCTTTTTTTTTTTTTTGATGAATGAAATGGGTGAGCGGGGGCGACCATTGTGGCAGACCCTCATGGGTGTGACTATTGGGGCACTATCTACTAGGGAATGTTGGATTGAGTCATAATTATTGCTGTCCGGGTGACAACAGATCTCACCCTAACCCTACAAGAAGGCTAGTACCCTTAGACTAGCTGTAGGAGGGAATTCCCACATTCCACCCATTGGGGTTCAAACATGGGACCTCAAGCAGCGCTACACTTGTGTTTGCACCAAGACCACTAGACCACCTTTCTCGGTGGTAAGTGCATAGGAATGCTAATCATGACTATTACATGATGATTTATAAGACTATCCAATATTCATGACTATTAATTATGTTATTAAAATGATTTTTTTTTTCAAATATACTATAATTAGTAGACTAATTTGAACCTATTCAAGATATTTATAAAAAAATGTACAGTCTACATTTCATGGAACACATGTAACATGTTACATTAAGTTAAAATACTATATAAGTTTAGGATGGTAGCATTTATTTTTTTCTTTTCATTTCAAATATAAGTAGAATGCCTATATTATTGAAACTTGAGTTTTAAGGTAATCTTTTGAATATTTATCATTTTTACTTATTTATTTTTTAGCCAATATCTCTAATTTCTAATACCTATTTTGTTTGTATTTTTAAACCAAAAAATTAAAGAATTTGGCTCAAATAGAATAAAATTTCATACTTTTCAACCTAAAAATTAAGGAAAAAAATTTTGAGTTCAAAATTGAAAAGGAAACCTACAAAAAGAATTAATTTAAATGTTCAATTAGTCCAAAATAGAGCAAATGGACTATATTGGACCGAATTGGACTAAATAAACCGAATGAGACCCAAGTGGATTGATAGGACAAAGGTTGACCAAATAGACCATATAAAACCGAAGTGGATCGTTAGGACCTAAGTAGACCGAATAGAACCAAAGTAGACTAAATGGACCGAATTGGACCTAAGTGGACCGATAGGACCTGAGTAGACTGAATTGTACCAAAATAGATCGAACGGGACTAAAATAAACTAAATGGGACCGAATTAGACTGAAATGCTACGCTAATAGGGCTCAACAAGAGTGTAACAACAATAAATGCTATCCATCAACTTTTAGATATTACATAAATATATAGACAAATTATATGACTAATTAAAAAAAGTTACATGATGAAAACTACATATGGATGGTCTTATAAATTGCCCTAGTAAGTTATATAAAGAGAACTCCAAACTTGTTTGCAACTAACAATTTTCCAATCATAATGGTAGTGGATTATAATCTGAATGTCTCTATTTTTTTTTTGGTTAATCTGAATGTCTCTAATTACAATAGAACCAATGAATTAATTATCTATGCCTAGAAACTATGTTCATAAGACGAATATGTGCAAATTGTAAAATTGTAACAAAGTTAAATTTTATAATTTATATATTTATAATAATGTGAGAGCAGATAATGTTAATGATTTTTCCACAAACCAAGAGAGTTAAAAAGTTATTCTTACCTCCAGGAGAGCAGAATGGCAAATCAAAATATGAATATTACTCACTGCATGTGGAAAAAACTTTCGAATTAATATACAAACAGAGATGCATCAAGTTCATAAGGAGGCCCAGAAAATATAAATAAATAAATAAAAGAGGATTAATGTAATGAAAATTTTTCTCTCCATTTATAAGTAATATCACGAAGCTCAAAATATGAACACTCAGGCCTGAGGCCTGCGCCTGCAGACATTATAACAAAATCAAAGATTGAGCTGAAAGTAATTTTTTTCTTTTTCCTTTTGATTTGATGAGAGATCACTACAGATAACCTTAGGCATTCACAAAAGTATAAACAAATTTTGAGAACAAAATTAAAGACCTGTAATGCTCTGTTTGGCAAGTGCTGGAAAAGACGTATTTCAGTCTAATGGAATTGAACTTTAAAATGATATACTTAAGATCATTTTCTCTAGAAATTAAACAGTTTTTCTGAATCAAAATCAAAATATTGAGACCTAAAATTTCCATTACTTTAAACCAAAAAAAAATCTCAGCAACTAAAGTAAAGCAAGCTCAAATTCAAATTCACATGGAAGAACATTAGAAAATGTTGAACAGATGAGATTCAAAGAGAAATTACCATGAATCTTCTTGATTAGAATAAACTTTGTTGGCGAACAGAGGAATATAATCTCCTTCATTGTACTGACGATCTTCCTCACTTAAAGGCGCATTTCTCAGAGTTCGAATTGCGAATACCAAAGTTGGAAGAACAATCAGTATCAGAACAAAGAAATTCAACGGTGTTCTTACTCTACGAGCCATGGATTCTGTGAGAGAGATTTTGAAGAGCTTGAAAATTTAGGAGTGAAAAGCTGTTAGAATTGCTCTTGCTTTTTTAAGTTTTTATATACCATGGATTATGCGGGTTTTTTTAGCGGGCTAGTTTGTTGTAATAGTATAAATTTTGATTTTCGAATCTAAGCCGTTGATCTTTTAGATGGGAGTCAATCAGAAATTTTGGACAGTGAAAGGTTGACTTGGATAGTGGTGTTGACGGGGAGTTAGTTCTTTTGCATAACAGAATTAGTTCTGTGCAGTGATAGAGGGCGAAAATGGGTAATTACCCATAAAAATCTAACTATTCAGTTAGTTGGTCCGGTTTGTAAAGAATTTGGGATTTTAGCAACTCGAGCCTTAAAGGCTCGATTTTGGGCTCTAAATCGAGTTTTTAAGGCTCGATTTTCATGGATCGTTCACATCTGATCTGGCAAATTTTTCAGGTGGCGTCTGAATGAAAATCAAGTCTCTGAGGCTCGATTTACATATAAAAAGAAAACAAAAACTACTACAACTTGTTCATTAGAAAAAAAAAAAAAAAAAAAAAAAAAAAAACAGAGAAGAATGGGGTTCATCAGAGAAGAAAGAAAAAAAAAATCCAGAAACAGTCGGCGACCTGGGTCGCGCGGCGGCCTGGGTCGCGGGGTGCGACCTGGGTCGCGCGGCGGCCTGGGTCGCGGGGTGCGACCTGGGTCGCGCGGTGCGACCTGGGTCGCGCGGCGACCTGGTCGCGCGAGGCCTGGGCCGGGTCGCCGGCCTGGATCTGTCGCGGCCTGGGTCGGCTTGAGCTGATCTCCATTCCTTCTTCTTCTTCTTCTCTTTCCTTTTTTTTTTTCTTTCTTTCTGCGTTTTTTCCGCTGATTCTGCATTTGTGGTTGCATTTTGGGTTATTAATATTTTATTTTTGGGTTGGAAATCGAGTTTTAGAGACTCGATTTTCATGTAGACGCCACCTGGACAAAGTGCCACATCAGAGAGAAATAACCCATGAAAATCGAGCCTCAGAGGGTCGATTTAGGAGCCCAAAATCGAGTCTTTGAGGCTCGAGTTGCTAAAAATATATATAGTTTGTAAACAGACCCTATTAACTAATTAGTTTGTTTTCTATGGGTATTTACCCATTTTCGCCGTGATAGAGTCGCGAGTTGGTTTGATAACTATCTCGAGCCACTCCTCGAAACTCATTTGATTTGAGCTGAGGAGTAATTGACGAAATTACCCTTGGTAGGAATAGAAATTCAGCCATATTTTTTCCTGTTATGATTTAATTGTCCTGTTATGATTTAATTGATGAAATGACAAAATTTAGCTACAAAATTGATTGTAGCCTAAAACTACAACTTTACTCAATAAAATAAACATTATTACATATTGAAATTACCATTATTAGTTATGTTGGAACTTGGAGTTCACTATTAAGTAGGGGAAATGAAATGGTGTTAGTTGAAAAATAAAATTGGGTTTGATTTGATTATTTTGGGACCTGAAAATCCTTCAAGAGTGCTTCTGGTGATGTCATTATTGATTACAGGTGATTAACCTGTACAAATCACTTAGATTTTATTTATTTATTTTAGGTGGCCTATTGATAAAATGATTCAGAGATCTTAATTATGGGTTCGGGTTAGTCCTTAATGAAAGAGGGGTGAGGTGACTGTGTTTTTGAAAGTGACCTATTGATAAGCATTTTTGCAGTTTGTTCTTGAGAAAAAATTTACAAATCTTCCTGTAATTTTCCATAAAAAAACAAAATCTAAGTAATGAGTGTAATACTAAACCCACATGTGGTGTTATTTTATATGTAAAAATAAACTGTTAATTGTGTAACACTTAACCCCATGGGATATTAAGTATAACACAAAACCCACATGCGGTATTTTTTTTATATCAAAATGTAACTCTGAATATCAACACATGTCATTACCTTAGCAATTTACTGTTTATCTTGATGGATATTTATTGCTTTACATATATAACAATACCACAGGGGGTGAAGTGTTACATTTAAAACTTCAGTTGGTTCCATGTCCTAGGGAGAAACAACAGCAAGGTTGTGTACTTTTCCCCTTTTATTCTAGCTTCAATTAAGAATGGGTTATCAGATTCATATGCCATATTGGCTTAGTTAGGAGGCAAAGATTAATGGGTATTGGCCTTCTCAGGTTTTTTGAAGGGACTCTTGGTTCTATGTAGATTGTCTCCAAGCAGCCTTAGGACATTATCTACAGAATTTATATTTCCTCAAAAGGTTGCCTCTTGAAAACTGGGGCTGGAGAGTGGACTAATGCAACTCTTCAGTTAATACAGAGGCAAAAGATAGTGTGTGGTGCACAGTTTCACCATCCCCAACCAGATTGAGGATGAGGATCAGTTGTCTTCATTTTTCCTTTCCAAGATGCCTTTGGATGGTTCTACTTATGATTTCTTTGTTTTAAGTTAAGTTAATTCCTGTACTTAATTTAAGATGGTGTCACTATAACATGCATTGATTGCATTCTATTGTTGATATAGCCATGAGAAAACTATTTTACTAGTTGCTATACTACTGTAATAGATGACTGCAAATTTTCCCCCAACATCAAAGAAATCAATCTTATAAGTTTTGTTGAGTTGCTGTTATGTATCAATCATGTGTACTTTCATAAATAAAATTTGCATTCTGTTAGAGAATTTATAATCTATGTGAATGAGTAGGCATGCACAATTGCACATTTAGGGATGAGGGGTACACATTTGTATTGAGTCAAGAGCTTCAGTATCTTTGTTTTCTGTATAAGTTTTGAAACACTCAAATTCGGTTCCACTATTCAAGAGATCTTTTCTTTGCCTTTTTTGGCATATGGCCTTCTTTGCCTTTTACTAGCTGCAGAATTTTACAGCTTTTTAATCATTCATGTCTTGTATTTTCTTCATTAGTACCGACATCTTTAATCTAAGTTTTGAGATGTAGCCCCTAAGTTCTCCTGCATTTTGGCATTTTTTTTGTAATCATACATTTTCCTTCTCCATAGTTAGGATGCTTTTAGCTTTGGATCAATCTTGAATCTTTTACATTCTTTTCTTTGAAAGCAACAAGAAAGTGTAGTGTTCTATTCAGATGATTATGTGTCTACTTTGAATTTTTTTATGAAGTGCTTGTAATGAATGTTGAATCCTTTTATGGAGTGCTTGTAATTAATATTGCGTACTATATTGGTAATATGGCATGATGATAACACTAATGATTTAAAAAAACTCGTTAAGTTCAAAAGAGTGGATAATTGCCACTTTCTTTCATGGTTCTATGATTGCTCTACCTCTAGATTTACTAGATTCTCTTTCATCATGGGACTTTAGCCCAGCAACCTAGACAAAAGGTTGTATAAAAACTATTGTCAACAGTTTAAATGCGTATGCTTGTATCAAGTGATGTATAGGAAATAGTTCCTATACTTGCTGTGTTTATGCACCATCTTCATCCCTTCAGCTAAGTTGCCATTTTGTTTATGGGAAGACTAAGAATTTTATTCAGATGGAGAAATAAAAACTACATCCGGGAGAAGAGCTTGTTCTAAAAAACAAGGACTCTTCAATCCAAGCAAAAAAATCATCTATGCCTAAAGCCTGGTTTTAATGGATCACCAACCCTCTAATTTATCATGACTGGTGACAAGTAGCCGTCAGTGTAGAATGCCCTACCTTGGTGCAGTTTCGCCATTTATTCTTCCATCTAGTGGTGCTGATATGACCGATTTATGTTGGTCCATCACGTAAAATCACCCTTTACCCAAGTTACATCTACTCAACAATATGTTTGGTATATTCCAATTTGTCATTGTAAACTATGCTTATCCACAAGGATGAGAGAGAGAGAGAGAGAGAGAGAGCATCATATGATATGGCATTATAGGGAGAACCGAGTCCCGAGAACAAGGTGTGGTGAAATAATAAAATGTGCCATCAAGGAAGTTCGGGGCTCAACTCACCTAAATGCAGAATTTGTGGAAATTATAGGATAAGAAATGTCATATGTTATACATTGATTAAAAAAAAAAAAAAACAGTTTCTATCATAAAAATATAATAATAATCATCATCATAATAATAAACAGCGGTGTCAGATATCATGCAGGATCTTTCATGAAAAATGATTTATCACAATGGAAAACGCAAGAGAAAGAGATAGAACGTCCTACTTTGGTGCAGTCTCGCCATTTATTCTTCCATCTAGTGGTGCTTATATGACAGATTTATGTTGGTCCATCACATAAATTCACCCTTTACCCAAGTTACATCTACTCAACAATATGTCAGGTATATTCCAATTTGTCATTGTAAACTATGTTTATCCACAAGGATGAGAGAGAGAGAGAGAGAGAGAGAGAGAGCATCATATGATATGGCATTATAGGGAGAATCGAGTCCTGAGAACAAGGTGTGAAGGTGAAACAACAGTTTGTGTCATAATAATAATCATCATACTAATAAACGGTGTCAGATATTATGCAGGATCATTCATGAAAAATGATTTATCACAATGGCAAACGCAAGAGAAAGAGATAAACCCATCATATGCCGGAATTCTTTCATTTCTTTACTTCAAGGAAGCTAGTAGGGGACCCATGCCATCATATGCCTATTTCACTTCACATCTTTATTTCAAGGTGAGATGGGAGGATGATGTTGGCAACAAAGTGAGGTATATTAAAAATAGATAAATTCCCGTTAGATAGTAGGGAGTTGACATTGAATTTGTTTATCCTAAGCCGGAACAACACTTACGGCTACTCTTAGTTAAATTCGGATCCATCTCTTTTAGTCAGTCCAACAAGCATTTCAGGCATGGTGAGAATTCTATAACTTTATTACCATAATACAATGGGCATTAGCATAATTGGCTCAGCCAGCTGCTGGTGCAAGACACACTGGCTCCGGAGCCACCTCAGCTCCTGAATATCCATTGCCAGCTTGTTGAAGCTTGATGTCCAATCCCCACAGGGCAGCGGATTTGACATCATCTTGAGTCATCATTTTTGAGAACTCCTCGTAGTCATAATTCAATAAGGCTTTTCCTCCAAACTCTTTGGGAAGATTTTGCTCGTCGAAGTATGTCCTCATGAGCTCCACGCTATCTTTATTTTTAGGGTACACAAACTTCACCTTCTGGAATGTCTTTGCCTCCAAGAAATACTTGACAATCTGAATTGGAAGTAGAACACATTATATATCCTAAAAGAAGAATCGTACATAAAGGAACAAAGAAAAAGAAAAAGGGAGAAGGTGATTGGAATATAGAGAAATCTTGGTTAAATTCTCTCATTTTTTCTGGGTGATTCCTCAATATTATTTCAGCAAGTTTACCTAAGGTTGTGGAAAGCACTATGCAATGTTAGTCACACATAGTAGGAGCTGCTAGCGCATAGAAGCATCTATTCGTAGGATTACAATATTTTAAGCTACTTGGTCTAAACAGGGCATCCATCCATCCATCCAACAAGCAACAATCATATGTTGCTCTTATCTTCAAGCGTATATTAGTGGTGAGGACACCAAACCCACAAATCAACATTCTAAAAAAGAGGGCTCTTGGTTCAAATAACCTTGTGCAGGAGGGAGTATAAACGGGTTTCTAGTTGTGGTGCAAGTACTTTGGTCAACTATTCTGCTATATTCAACTTATTTCTGCTAACATCACCTACGAGCCTCTTCTGGACAGAGAGCACATGAAAAATGGTCCATATTTGTTTTATTCTTTAGTTACTACTCATTCATTTGAGTAATTTCAATTCTAGTGGTCATTATGCTATTTATTGATGAAGCAGAGTGCAATCAGGGAGGGTTAAACTCAAACCTTCCAGAATGCTTCAAAAATCCGTGGGGGATTGTAGAGAAATGCTATGGCGAGCCTCTCAGGGTAGTGATTCTGCAAAATATTGATAGTCTCTCGAGCAGATTTGATGGGCACATTGTTGGTTATTGACCACCCAGTGAAGTCAATCAACCATGACATTTGTTCTTGACCCTCTGGAAGGTTAAGGATAGCGTTCTCTAAGAGATACACTAGATGTCGCATCTGATTATCCAAAGATGCAGTGTTCTGCAGCATTTGGAGAGACATTAATTTCAAAAACCAGTAAGCACAAGAAATATCTGTGCTAGCTAAATAAATACTACCTGCATTCCTGGCCTTAGTATAAGAACGCTCCTCCCATTTCGGTCATGAAAATTTGCTCTGTATATTTTTCCAGTCTCACCTTCTATTGCAACTTCATTCTGGCAACAAAATCATTATATATAGTGATTTTCAATTGAACTATTATCAGAATTAATTTCTGGCCTTTGTAAGCACTACTGAACATGTGAATATCAAACCCAACATACCCATCGAATTTCCTCAGGTTTAAAGGTTGATCTCCATTTGAGTGTCTCTTCCAACATTTTTTTTGATTTCTCTACATTCCAGTTCCTAGCTTCCAAATATCTCCTAAAGCATGCATTGGTACAAAACTGTAAACTACGTCCAGATTGAGGTCCAATTGCATCCTTAAGTTCATTGACCTGCATGCAAATTAATAATGACATCTATTTTCGAAGCTGAACTGAAAAATCTTATTTCTGTGGAACTGTAAGAGTAAAAATCAATTATGACAAAGGAGATCCTTTATCACAAAAATTGTTTCTATATATCAACTGGACACCAAAAAGAGCTATGCCGTAGATAAAGTTCAATCATGAAGAAGAACCCGTCTAGTGCCTAACCCAAGTGTTTGGGATTAGATCAGTTGAGTTAGGCTATTTGATAGATTTTCTACCAATGGAAATGATGGCTAGCAGGTGCAAAGCCATTGTATTTTAAAAATTGAAAGGAGCTTAACATAGTCAAATGAATTATTGTCTTCACAATCTCTGCAACTTCCAATTTATCATCACCTTTAACTCAGCCTCATGTGGATCATTCTCCTGATCATGATGAGAATTAGTCCAACGGCTAAACATGGTCTCTGCCTCTCTGGTAGTCTGATACCACAATTTGGCAACCAAGTTTAACCTACAACATCAAAAATCACATAAGAACATTCAAATATGTGTGTGTATTCTGTACCAGCTTTTACAGGAAAATGGCCACTCAACAATCTGGCAAACAGGATGAGAAAGGCATGTATCACACGATAGATAAAAACGACCTCTTCTTTTTCTTTTTTAAATACAACATTAGAAATCCATTGTATATTATTAGATGTCTAGATCAAATTCTGTGTTCACCGTAAGTACCAACCCCCGTTGACCCAAGTGATTATATATATAAGAATTACTAAAACAACAACATTAACAATAAATTGTTATGAATATTATTGATATACTGTCCAATTTTATTTTACATCAACAGATGAAGCATGAGTCATATAGGCATATAGCCCCTCCCCCCAGAAAAATTAAGATTGCAATTGGACTTGTGTTAATATTCTCAAATTGAAACCATACAAATAAAATCAATCACCTTAAGATGTTTTAATTCCAATTATACAGCTCTAAACTCAAATCTGAAGAACTAAGTTTTCATTCTGCTCCTTTCTTAGAGCAGAGGAAATGCAATTAGAACTTTGAGATTCACCTATAGTATCACATGGTCCCTAAGTCAAAAGCCTCTGCTTAACCCACACAAACACCATTTATTTCCCTTAATTTTAGGTGGGAGGTATTTCATATTTCAAGAATAATAAAAATTTCTTGAGCTTTTTTTTTTTTTCTTTTTTATCTCCAAACAAGTAACAAACTAACAACAAAAACAATAACAATGATAAAAAATGAACAAAAAATAACATCAAGATCTCAAAGTATTTCCAAGAGCAATCACTTGAGCTTTTCATACCAAATTAATTTATTAATAACCCAAAAAAAAAAAAAAAAAACCCATCTGCTAATTCAAAAGACAATAATTTGATCACAAAAAATAATATATTTGGACAGAAAACATGCACATTTCAAAGAGAGAAAAATGCATATGAACTCACACAAAAGCTGAAGAAACTAGACGCACCTCCTACTCCACCACAAGAGAGAGATGGGTTATCTAGACTTTTGTGAGTCTTCTTCACGGAAATAACATGTATTCAACGATTAGAGTGGACCAGGTAGAAGAGAGAGAAGGAAAACTGTGTGTGAAATGAAAAGTGGGAGGGATGGAGTTTCTATTGTCTTTTTGTGGCAGAAGACCCTGATATTTATTGGGTTCTAAACCAGTCCTTCTAGTATAGCATAGTATAGTATCCGTACGATGCGCTGACAAGTGACATGCTAAAGCCACCTACTGATCTGCTTTTTTTGGCTAGTGACAGGTACGACAAAACGGACCCTCCTCCAGTGGAACGAGGGAACTGTAAATATAAAGCAAGAGGTCGTGATGTACACTAAATTTGGTACAATTTTGAATATAATTTATGATGTGATAAGTTGTAACCGATAAAAATATGAGAATAATAAGTCATGTGAAAATACACTCCCAATAATCATAATTTGCTATATCACAAATTATAGCATAAAATTATGCCATGTTTAATGTCCACTTTAGCATTACTCATAAAGTAGATAGATCTGAATCAGATCTATTTTGCTAGAGAAAGAGAGATTTTACTTTTCCATTCACTTTTTACTGCACGTGCCGTACCAACTTTGAGTCACACGTGTGGTTTAGAGAATCTCAATGGGATTGGTTTTTGGTTTTGCTGTCTGAAATGACAGGAAAGCCAACCAGACTAATTCCAGTAATATTGGAGTTTAGACTGGCCCGACCAATTCTATTTTTTTCTTTTAGGGAGATGGCATGCATGTACTTTTAATTATTTTTATATTCACATTGATTTCTCAAAGTAAATGATAAGGTCATCTCATTCCAAAATAAAAATAAAAATCTACTACCATAAACAAATATACAACTTTTATCACAAATCTTCTCAGGATAAGTTATAATTTATCTTGTAAGGTAATCGTGAAAAAGTTGTAAATTTATTTGTGTTGATAACATGTAATTAACAAATCTGGAATCATGGTCAATTGGATCAGTAATTACCTCGTGTTTAGTCTGATCCAAATCCTTAATAATTAGATCTTTCAAGAGTGTGACTTGAAATTGATACAAATTTGGTTTGGGATTAAAAAGATGTTGATGCCCACTTTGGCAAGGAGGCCCAATAATAAGAAGAAGTCCAACAATATGGGAAGGAATAAAAAAGAAGAATTAGCAAATTGAGAAAAAAACCATCAAGCCCGAATAACAGGAATAATGGTCCATAGGCTTGTAAAATAGTAAAAGTATCTCAAAAAAAAAACAAGCGAGTCCAAAGGAGTCCAAATAAGAAAGTAGTAAACCCATGGGCATTATGAGAAATGGAAAGTAAGTAAAAATGGGCTGAAGAAGCCCAAAGGAAAGAACTAAGTAAATGGGGTTAGTGGAAAAGCTTATAAACCTCGAAAGTAAAGGATATGATAATTTGGGCCAGGGAAGCCCAAAAGACTTAGCAAAACTCGTGGGAATGAAGGATTGGAATGAGCTGAGGATGCCGAAGAAATGAAACGGGCCGAGGATGCCCAAAGGAATAAAATGGGCCAAGGAAGCCCCAAATGAATGAAATGGACCAAGAAAGCCCAAAACGGCGTGAGTACAAGCCCAACGACAGTGTTGGGCTATGGGAACTAAGCATAAGGAAAGTGTATAACAAGCCCAAAAAAGGTCCAGCAAGCACAAGTGAAATGATAACATGGCAGAAACAACAAGGCGACATGGCAAAGGTGTCAGCCAACCCACAAAGAAGGCAAGGGCTTGATTGAAGAAGGAAAGACTCATGCTTAAGCAAAACTCAACCCAGGGAGAAAGCAAGATACAAAGAACGAAGACCTAGTAACTCATCCACGCCACAAGAGATTAAGAATAAGTGGCAGAACGGGTAGTGAAGACCAGACAAGCCCTTAGGCCATGGCAAATGCATGAATGGCAGACAAGCCCTAGACTCACATGGAAGTGGAGTACGCATAAGGCTTAGGCATCACTCACTTGTACCCAATCAATACAGGAGTGGTGGGCCATGGTTCAAAGGTAAGAGAGGATGCGGTCTGACAGTGGGGAGAAAGGGGAAGCCTATTCTGGGGTTCCCGTTCAAGCTCTTTTGGGGGAAATATCCTATTGGAATGACATACCATCCAAAAGAGAAAAAGATGAGCTGGAATCACTAGGTGCATGCCATAGGGGTTAGTAAGAGAGAATACCCACCCTTATCTGGATGAGAATGCCACAGAGAGCAAGAAAACAAAATAAAACTCTTTTTGTCTAGGTATGGAATGTGGCACGGCCAACATAGGTAAGTAGTGATGGTTGGGCAGCCAATAGACCAGTGGGTGGTCTGGGAGGGACACTTATACCAGGACAAAAGCAGTTAAGGGGTAAAATAGTAAAAACTTGTCACGACAAGAAATATAAAAAGGGTCTTAGCTATGCATAGTAGGGACAATGAGGGGAGGAGAATAGAAGAAGGGGGAAGGAAAACAGGAGAGATAAAAAAAAAAAAAAAAAAAAAAAAAACAAGTAAGAAAAGAAGTGAAAGATAAGAGAGAAAATAGGAAACTTAGAAAGGAAAAAGGAATATAAAAAAAAAAAAGGAAAAACAGAGAGTGAGTAAGAGTGCGACGGTGGGCATGGACCAATAGGCTATTCCCTTTTCTTCCTCTAGTAGTCTGCTATATAGTGAGGATTAAGGAATTCGAGGACAAGCCATCTAGGCCCATTCTTTCAAAGTGGGCAATTTCTATGGTAGGACTTCCCTGTGAGATTGCCCACATTGAAGAGTGCTTCCCTTTCTAGACTTAACTCTGTTGAGAAATCAAGCACGACAGACTAATCTTTCTACCTTTTATTGATCAAGCATTAATATTATTTCATTTTCTTTTTATTGTTATTATTAACTCATTTTTGCCGCATTTATATCACTGTATTATTTCATCCTTTACTAAGAAAATGATTTAGTTTTTTTTTTTTTTGTTTTTGACTGACAGTAAGCATATTCTTCTTATTTTTGTTATATTACACCTATCTTCCATAACGTTTTTGTAACAGCATCCTCTATCGTTGGCACGTGTCCAAGGTCCTAGCAAAGGGGTTCTAGCTTGTGCACAAGTTGGCTTGGGGTGTGTTGCAGTTAAGCCAGTCCCAACTCTCCTAACCCAAATCCATTAGGCTATAACGTGGCAGGAAACAATCCAGCCTAGAGTTGCAAAAAAGGCCCACCACAAAAGAAAAATCCAAATTCATAATTTAATTAAAATACATTGTTTGAATACAAATAATTTCTAATTCTAACACAATAAATGAATTCAATTTGGAGTGAAATTTAATAAGTTTGGTAATACCTCAATCAATAATACTTTTAAATTCTTAATGAAAAAGAAAGAGAAAACAAAGTAAATATGAAAGCAAAAACTAACATAAAATATGTCGGATAGAACTAAGGAATTGACTAAATCTGTTTAAAGCAAATCGAAGAGAACAATTTTGATGAAAGCTTTACTTGAATCTAACTAAAATTTATTTGAATTCCAATACTGAGTATTACTAAATTAAATACAAAAATATCTCTCATACTACTTGTCTTTAACAAAAATTCAAGTTGAGTTTTACCTTGGCTTACAACAAGTGAGGAGGTAGAGGATTTGAATTTAGATTCTTCTTATAAAAGAGACTAAACAATACTATTGAACCATAAGACTTTTACATTAAATATGTCATTCATAAGGTTGAAAAATAGTAGTATAATTTTAACTTCACATCCACAAAATAGTAGGCAATCTATCCCCTCCTTCTTCTTCTTCTTTGATAAACAATACAACAAGATTTAAAATTTATGATGTCCATTCTATAATAATTATTTTTATCATTAAATCAAAACACCAGTAAACATATTTTTAGCAAAGGCAGCTTGATGCATTTGGGGGCTTAAGGCGAAAAATGAATTGAGGCCTTTTATATATTAAATATTGTGGGGGTAACAAACCTGGGAGCCCATACTAATGTATACGTTGGGCCAAGGGCCCAGTCCAAGGAAGAACTCCTCCTCGGCCAAGTAAGGCCGAGGACAAAGCGAACGGCCTGCCATTAAGAGTGACACTCCAGACTATTCCATGGAAGAGGATAAGTATTAAGAAAGAAAATGACAAAGGAAGGCATGAAAATATCTAAGAGAAAGCTGCTACTATTGCATTAAGTGCTCTGCAACTAACTGAACCATGTTTTTCAGCCTTTACAATCACTCCCAACGACTTCAGGGAGGAGCTGAAGGGACAAGTATCAGCACTATCAATCTAAATTTACACGTGGATGGTGGAAATGAGAGGAAAATAGTATAAAATAAAAGAGAATGGGAGAACAAAAGGGGGGACGGGACTGGTAACAAAGTATTACGAACAGTATATTAAGAATCAACTTCCTCAGATAAAATCCGATAACGTCTCTCCCTAGTAAACCTATGTTATCTTTTTTTCTTTATCATTTATACTTGTTTGTCGATCGTCTGATTCGCTAAGGTCTAAGTTTCCAACCAATTCTCTATAAATTCATTGTATTGGGCTCATTGGACCAAGACTTCATACATTTTGGGCTTGGGCTCCAAATTGTGACCCTACAATTATGATTTTAAAAAAAATTAAAATTACTTAAACTCTATTCTCTTGTGTTTAGATGCAAAATTATTAATTAACATGAACCATGTAAAATTGTTTTTGGATAAAATCTATAAATGCAAAAAAAGATTTGACAAAACTTTTCACAGCTATTGATGTGGCAAATCAGTAGTGGCAAGTAAAAAAGCAATGTTAGTGCTTAACATTGATAAGAACTAATAAAAGTTTGTCAACTTAACTGTTATGAAAAATGTGAAATTTATTGTGTATTACTCTTTTTTTTAGAAGTGCTACATTCACAATATTTTCACAACAGATCCTAAATGTTAAGTTGTAACTAGTTTTAATTTAAACTCACCATTGAAATTGCATTTTTAACTACCAATAATAGCTAGTAATAACCTATCACTTAAGATTTATTGTGAAAAATATTGTGAACGAAGAATTTCTCTTTTGATAAAAAAATATTATTTTATTTATTGGCTAATGCTTGGGCTTAATTAATACTATTACAATGAAAAAAATAACTCTATTGCTTAAAATGAAAATACCTTTTTTACTTGGGGGCCTTAGACAACTGCCTCTCTTGCTTATATGGTAGATAGTTGTGGTTTTTAGTATAGTCAACCCTTCTATTGAAACTAACCAAAGAAAATGTATAATTAGTTAATGGGAAAAGTTAACAAATGTCCTAAGAGCATTGATATAACAATTATTTTTAGAAAATTTTTTTTATAGGAAAAGAAAAATAACAACTTATTTTTTTAATAACTATTTATATTTCTCATAAAAATAATATTAATTTTTTAAAAATAATCAATTAATAAATTTTTAAGGACACCGGTAACAAAAGAAAGCCTAAAATATTAGAGCATTAGCATTGAGGGGTGTAAAACCCCCTAAGTTGCTAAAATAAAGCTCCATCTGGGGACGTATATTAAATTTTTTTTACAACATGTGAATAGTAAGGTCTTATATTTAGAACTTACTATTCATGAGTTTGTAAACTAAAATAATATATTTTATTCAATTTTTTTTTCTCTCCCTTTCACTTTGTCTCACGCACTTTATATTTATATTGTTATTTGATGGGATGGTTTGTATTATTTTAATGAGTTGTATATAAAAATAAAACTAAAATATTAGATGAGTTATAAAATAATGTTTGAGAAGGTAAAATAGAGTTTTTTTTTTTTTTTTTGCATCTTTGGATTAATGCTCTAGAAGAAAGTCTAAAATATCATCATGGCATGCCATTGCCAACTTGCTTAAAGTAAAATCATACCTGCTTTACTACTATTTTTGTTTTGTTCTTTCTCGTTGCAAGTAATTCATCATGCCATTCTAGAAAAGACAGTAGTGTTGAATTTTTTCCAACACAGCTTTGTATTATTCAATAGGCACTGAGCACTAAAAATAATATTATAAATGGAAAGGAGGCAAAATCTTTTGTTGGCTACGATGGAAGAGCGCAGTAACATGCTTTGAGAAAGAAGGAGACACTAGAATATATAGTATAAAGAAAACGCCAGGCAGGTGGGGACGAAGAAACTGTTATAACAGGAGGAATAACACGTGTGCATTTTAGCTAGGTAGTTCATAATTAACACAAATTAACGATGACCTGGTATTCACGGCTTGGTGATGCCATTGGCTATATAAAGTATAAACAATTGGATAAAATTAGCAGACAGTGTGTTTTACACACACTGCCAAAATGATTTCGACTGTCACTCTTCTTCTTCTTCTTCTTCTTTTTCTTTTTTTTTTTTAATTTTTTTTACAAGATAGAATTCTACTCTAACCTAATTTATAAATATATATACATGTGAAACTTCCTCATGAAAACTTAAATCCCGACCCTTACCCCCCACACCCTACAAACATTTATACTTATGGAGTAACCATCGCATCAAGGATGTGCAGTGGTGACTGTCACATTTTTAGAGTATTTGGGCAGCTTGTATTTGTAATTAAAAAAAAAATGATTGAATTTGACTTTAAAAAAAAAAAAGCTTTTTATTACATTGGTTAATATAAATATAATTGAATTTAATTGGATGGATTTTATTTTTTTGATAATAATTATATGGAGAATCTAAAATACAACACTTGTGGGGGGACGAGGATCCAAAAACAGTTGATGAGATAGGTGAGGGTATTTATGAGGAAGTAAACCTTGGGAAATATTAGTGGAATGTCGTACACACTTAACTCATGGAGAGGTTGAGCAACCATAATTGGCAAGGGCACCGAGGATGCCTACCTAACCTCGGAAAGCCAAGAATCAGGGTTAAAGGGAGCACGACGCAACCTACGGGTGGAAAAGGGTAGCTTGGCGTTGAACAAGAAAGAGAAGAAAAATGAAGGACAAAGTAGTCATCCCTTTCGCATTAAATGCATTGCAACCACTTAGCTAGCCGCATTAATGAGGAAGTGACTATAAACAGTGCCCACATAACTCACACCTAAGTGTAAAGCCTTCTAGCAAGGCTTTGATGAGACAGGTATCAAGAAAGTCTAATCCTAACCCTCCAAATGTAAAGTCCAAATGCATTTTGGCTAACTATATAAAGCCAAGAAGCACTTGGATCAATGGAGGCTGGTTTTGGGTGAGAGAAAAATAGAAGAGAAAGAGAGAGATTATCCAATTGTAACATCTTCCTCGGACCAAACCTGAGGACGAACACTTAGTGTTTTCAGAGCTTTTTCTCATTGAATACACTTACTTCACATTTGAAATTAATATGATTATCATTATCTATCATATAATTGGGTATTTAAAGGTTGACCTTGCATCCCACCTCTAAAAATGAATTGTGTGTGCAAAAAGTAACACGCTAGTTATCTATCTATGCCCACCACAACACTTAAAAGGAATTATAAGTAAGTGTTGTCCTTAATAAAGTTTAAAACACAAACTAAATTATAAAGATAATTATATATAATTTACCTTACATCTATATATGAAAAATTCAGCTGTATATTTGTTACAATTGGGATATTTTAATAGAAAATAATATTTGTAATTTATTTTCCCATTAATTGAAAATCCAATTCTTCACCGTGAATTTTTGCTCATTAATGGAGTTTTACTTAAGAATTATAACCATATCAAGCAGCCATTTTTATATCCATGATTTCATATTTGTTTGACTTATTTATTGTTTTTGCAACTCACTAATTGAGAGATACACCATTAGTCTGATGTCTCTTAGTTAGAAATGTTGTTCCTTATTCTTTATATTGTTCACTCATATTTACCACAAAAAAACAAAAAAAAAAAAAAAATTGTCTTTCTATAACTGTGTTACATGTATGATTATCAAAATTCTAATTTGGATCCTACGATCCTAAGATTTTATGATTCCACCTATCCAAAATTATCTGGATCTTTTAAAAATCTTTAGTAGGATCACTTCGATCATTCAGGATCGATAGGATCGTACAATTTTGACGATCCTAAACAATAAACGATACTGGTTTCTTGTAATCTTCTCTAACTTGACAGAAGGCTTAGTTGGACCCAAATGAAAAATAACATCCTAATAGACTCAGTTTTGCTATTCTAGGTGTTATGAGAAAAAACAGAGTACAAAATTTAACCGAAACAAACCCACAACGATGATACTTACATGTACAGTGATACCTACATGTTTGTAAAAGCGAGATAAATACATATCAAGAAGTAAAAAAAAAAAATTGAAGTAGATCTTTATTCTTCCTATCCATTGATGATTCATAGTTCATAATTAGAGAGTTTGAGTTCAAATGAAGGAGAAAGTGAATGGTAGAAGAGGGAGATAAAGGAATGTAAAGTAACGTAGGAGGAAAAGGAGAACAAATGGTGGTGGTAGGTGGGAATGGGAATATGGGCGGAGAGTAGAGTGCCACATTTTAAGGTTTTTGGCATCTTTAAATGATACTTATGAATGGATGTAATGATGTATGATAATTATATTAAATTGATGTAAATTTTGGGAAATTATTGTGTATTCTCGGAGTACCATAAATACGTACTCCCTCCTCTCACATAAATGATAGGTCCCACCAATTCATGGTAGGACCTACCATTGGTGGGACCTACCATTCATGTGAGAGGAGAGAGTACGCATTTATGGTACTCCGGGAATATTTAATAATTTTTCGTAAATTTTTGGTTTTTTAAGAATAAATGTATAATTTATGTAATTATTTGACATATCAATGTGTTTTTTTTCTCAAATAATATAGGATTTTACAATTCACAATCCGATCCTAAGGTCCACAATCCCACTTACCTCTCACAATCCTACATAAGATTCCGATTTTGACAACTTTGATTACACGTGAGTACGAAAGAGAATACCATTTCACAATAATTTAGTAGACCTATCTGTCCTATTTTTTTTCACCATTTTTTTCTGCAAACTTATTAAAGTGACAAATTATAATTAAAGTAATATTACTTTTGCATTCACTTATCATTTAAATAATTTTTATTGTTTCTTTGATCTCAATAAGACATGCAAATCTTTTAATCAGTTTATGTGTCATTTACTTATCAATAATTATCTCATATATCTAACATATCAATTTAGTATTATCTCTCACAATATATTGATTACACTCTATTGTGAAAATAATTTACATATTATAAGAAAGGTAATGCATATGCCACGTGTATGCGTAACTTCTCCTACACTTACTAAAGTTTAATCATTTTAAAAGGCATTGGATTGGGCCGCCTAATAAATGAAAAGTAAAGGAGTAATAAATAACCAACGAGGGAAGTCAGCAAAAGACGAAAGAGAACAACATGACAACTGCAAAGGAAAAAAGGGTACAGACATCAAGTAGAAAATCCAACAAATCAAATACCTACCCATTAGAAAGAAAAAGTCAAGTCCAAATAGCTTTTATCGAAAACTGAAAATCAAACGCATGGGGAGGCATCTGATTCCATTAGAATTTGATCCCAATTGATGCTCAGAAAAACTTTGAGTCATGAGAAATGTAAGGACACAATTCTCTGGCGGTCCAATAAGGATGTTGGGCTCGCATACGGAAGATCCCTCACAATATAATTTGTAGAGAGTGGGCTTGAAAAGCTAGCCGTTGGTCAAGTGGCGTTGTCCGGTCATGGCTTTAGAGGAATCTACGTAGAAAAAGGGGATTGGGTATGAACATTTAAGCCCTGAGGCGTCGTACCCCGTGGGATGGAGCTCCTCGGAGTTGATCCGAGGACCTGTTGAGGTCTTCTCTCGGTTGCCCAACGACGGACTTTCTTCCATGAAGTTCGGTGTTCCTGAGATGTTTTCCCATGTCGTCTCTCTTTTTTCAGAGGTGGAAAAAGGGACCCCCTTCAGATCTACTTACTTCCTTATTTTATACTAGCTTGCATTCATTGCCCTTCGTCCACGTGTAGGGTCAATCTTTACGAACACTGACATTTGTCCCATCAGTCCAATCCCGGAATTGTTGGGGATGGTTTGATAAAGCTGCAGAGTACGGCTCTGTCAGGCGTTGGGCCTTATCTAGAAGGGTAGTATGGATAACTTCCCCAAGATATTCTGGATTTCCTTACTAATTCGTCCCTATACCAGTTTTGCCCCTTTATTCTGGTGGGATTATGGATCTGCCGAGGACTAAACTGTCCTCGGCTGCTTTCCAAAAATTGTTTTGTGCTCTGCGTTGTAGAGCTTGGGCCACAGCTCTCCTCGGATTGGGCCTTCGGACGCTCTAAGGATAAATGGGCCTGGTCCACGAATTGTTGGGCCCCACAATAGCCCCTCAAAACCCTTCTGTCCGACTTCCGGGTTGGAAAGGAGGGTTTTGGCAAACCCGGGCCCTCAATATGGCCCATTTAATTTGACCCCGCATTTATGTGAGCGGTTTTCCGCCTGTCCACGAAGTTAGCCGTTTTTCAAGGGAGTCCGTTTAATCTGCTCGTGATCTGCTCCTGCCGATTAACTATCCCAGACACGCCTTTAGTAAATCCCCTTTACGAGGCTCATTTATGTCCGGCGGCTCATCTGATAAGGTGGGGAAGCGGAATGGACGCCTCTTTTTCTTCAGATTCTTTTGGAAACTTTGAATGCGTTTAATTCCCTCTGTTTGGTTCTTCCTATAAGAAGGCAAGTAGGAGGCAATCACTTTCGTACAGACTCCTCCCCTTCCTTCTGAGATCTGAAACCCGTAGCCTCTTTTAGCGTCTGCTTAGCCTGTTTGTTATACATCATATCCGTACACGTCCTCCATAACGAATGATGAAGGAGACACACTCCTCCTCAAAACACCATATCCTGACAAAACTGGAAATGGCTCGGTCAGGGCAAGGGTGGCGCAGACTTAAGATCTGTTCCGCCTCTCTTTTAGCCAAAATCCGAAGCAGGGGCTCGTCATGTCGAATTCTCGGCATGACTGAGTCGAGAACAACCAAGACCAGCACCACCCGGCTCCTCACGAGCGTACCTAATATGGCACCAGCGTGTTAGGAGTTAGGGCTGAGGCAGGGGCTAAGTGCTTTTGCTTCTCCCTCTTTTGCTCCTTTTCTTTCTTTTTATCTCTTCTCTCTTCTTCTCCTCCTTCCTTACTCATGTCCTCCATCTTCTTCATCCATCTCCTCCATCTTCTTCATTGATTTCTTCCTTACTATTTCCTTCTTCTTCGTTTTTTTTTTTTTTTTTAAAGTGAGTTCTTCTCTTAGTATGAGCAGCTATGAGGCAGAGATCGGAGGGACCTTGAAGACAAGTTTAAAAAGGCGCTTGACCGTTTGCTTATCTGTACTGTGGATGTTAGTACTGCTTCGGCAGCCCCTCTTTTGTATAGGCTGGTTGAAGCCTCTCTTTGTATATATATATGTAATAATTTTTCATATTAATAAAACTTGTTTCTATTTCACTTTGCATGTTCGGTCTCTTTGTTTTTTATAAATTTGTAAGCGCCGCTCGGCACAATCATATAGCATCTAAATCAATGACGACTAAGACCAAAATACTTAATAATAAAAAGATGTTGCCATAACTTTAATGGAAGTGCCTGGCATGATAAGGCAGACCAATAAAAAGTAATACTTACCCCCTGGCTTGGGTCCGAGGACCATGCAAGGCCTTGGTTCTGTCCAAAACTTTAATAATAATAATTTTTGTACTTGGTTTCCCCATAGGCTTGAGTCCGAGGACCATACAAGGCCTTGGTTCTGTCCAAAACTTCAATAATAATAATTTTTTTTGTACTTGGTTTCCCCATAGGCTTGAGTCCGAGGACCATACAAGGCCTTGGTTCTGTCCAAAACTTTAATAATAATAATTTTTTTTGTACTTGGTTTCCCCATAGGCGTGAGTCCGAGGACCATACAAGGCCTTGGTTCTGTCCAAAACTTTAATAATAATAATTTTTTGTACTTGGTTTCCCCATAGGCTTGAGTCCGAGGACCTACAAGGCCTTGATTCTGTCCAAAACTTCAATAATAATAATTTTTTTGTACTTGGTTTCCCCATAGGCTTGAGTCCGAGGACCATACAAGGCCTTGGTTCTGTCCAAAACTTTAATAATAATAATTTTTTTTGTACTTGGTTTCCCCATAGGCTTGAGTCTGAGGACCATACAAGGCCTTGGTTCTGTCCAAAACTTTAATAATAATAACTTTTTGTACTTGGTTTCCCCATAGGCTTGAGTCCGAGGACCTACAAGGCCTTGGTTCTGTCCAAAACTTCAATAATAATAATTTTTTTGTACTTGGTTTCCCCATAGGCTTGAGTCTGAGGACCATACAAGGCCTTGGTTCTGTCCAAAACTTTATGCCCTTTCCTTAGGTGTCTCATAATCTGCCGAGCAAGTAGTTGTCCTCGGCGAAGGTTATTTCTTGGTGTGGGTCATAGTCCGTGGGCTTCCATGCTGAACGGGCCTGGGCCGCGAATTTATTAGGCCCACAGATTTAGAGGCATTTCCGTAGTCTTTGGTCACGCGGTACTTTTTGGCGTCCCAGTATTCGAGGTGCGTCTTCACGAGGCTCCTTTAATCTTAGGGTTGCAGACGGCATGGGAAATCGAGCCGGAGACATTTTGTCTGTAGCGTTCCTTGGGATGCTGCGTGAATTAAATGCCATCACCTCATCTTTTAAATAAATAGGAGAGAGAGTTGCTTTACCTTCGCACGAATTCTTCAGTCTCCTCTCTCAGTACATCATGTTTGAGGCGAGGATTGGGGCAAAGGAGCTCTCTCCGCCACAAAAGTGCCGTGTCTTCTTGAGATTCCAGATAGTGAGGTACGGGCCAAGGAGGCGTAGACTCAAGAGAATATTTCAGTTCGAGAGAGGGGAAAGGATGTTTCTCCTTCTTTTAGTCAAAATCCGAAGCAGGTTCTGGTCATGCCAGATTTTTGGTATGCCCGAAGAAGGAATTTCCGCCATCAGCGCCGTCTGCCTTGTAGCAGGCAAATTTCTGCGGGGGCTTCCCAACTTCCGGCTCCCTGCATCTTTTCTGTAGATGGTGTTAGCCTGAGGTCAGGTTCTTTGGCTGCCTGAGTTATGGGCATGTAGAAGCGTCGAGGAATAGTTTCCTTAGACGACATCTTGGAACAGTAGCCAACCTCTCCTCTGAGATATCTCCTCGGCATCATCTTTACTCTTTTGTGCTTTTCTTTTGCTTACGCAGTTAACTCTAATGTAAGCTGGTTTCAGCTTTTATTGTACACTGTATTGTTCTTTTGTCTTAATAAAAGATGTGTTTATTTCTTTATGCATATGTTATTTTTTTTGCAACAACCACTTTGGGTCTAAATATTAAGTCTAAACATGCCTTTAACAATATTCTGGACGGAAGAACGCTTTAATACAAACCCTTATTAGTTTAAACTCGCAAATATTATCAAGTATAACAATGATAATCCTCAATAGATTGAATTTATGGAACTAACCGAGATAGCTGCTGAGCGCTGCGTGATGCACGCTAGACGAATATCCGAGAGAGCAGCCGAGCAGCGATGGACTTGGATCGTGCCCTTGGGACAACATACTATGCCGTATCGTATTAGCCCCTTTGGCACTAGGGATCTGCGGGTAGACCGGGGAACCCGTGCAATTAAAGACTGACCCAACTGTTAACGAGAAGTCCTCTTCGGATGGATTTTAATGCTCTAGTAACAGTTTTTATTTTGTGTACTTGGTTTCCCCATAGGCTTGAGTCCGAGGACCATGCAAGGCCTTGGTTCTGTCCAAAACTTATAAGATTCTTTCTATGTACTTGGTTTCCCCATAGGCTTGAGTCCGTGGACCATGCAAGGCCTTGGTTCTGTCCAAAACTTATGATCTTTCTATGTACGTGGTTTCCCCATAGGCTTGAGTCCGTGGACCATGCAAGGCCTTGGTTCTGTCCAAAACTTATGATCTTTTTATGTACGTGGTTTCCCCATAGGCTTGAGTCCGAGGACCATGCAAGGCCTTGGTTCTGTCCAAAACTTATGATCTTTCTATGTACTTGGTTTCCCCATAGGCTTGAGTCCGGGGACCATGCAAGGCCTTGGTTCTGTCCAAAACTTGTAATATTTCTCTTTTGTACTTGGTTTCCCCATAGGCTTGAGTCCGGGGACCATGCAAGGCCTTGGTTCTGTCCAAAACTTATGAGCTTTCTTTTTTGTACTTGGTTTCCCCATAGGCTTGAGTCCGAGGACCATGCAAGGCCTTGGTTCTGTCCAAAACTTATGAGCTTTCTTTTTTGTACTTGGTTTCCCCATAGGCTTGAGTCCGAGGACCATGCAAGGCCTTGGTTCTGTCCAAAACTTATGAGCTTTCTTTTTTCTACTTGGTTTCCCCATAGGCTTGAGTCCGAGGACCATGCAAGGCCTTGGTTCTGTCCAAAACTTATGATCTTTCTATGTACTTGGTTTCCCCATAGGCTTGAGTCCGTGGACCATGCAAGGCCTTGGCTCTGTCCAAAACTTATGATCTTTTTATGTACGTGGTTTCCCCATAGGCTTGAATCCGAGGACCATGCAAGGGCTTGGTTCTGTCCAAAACTTATGATCTTTCTATGTACTTGGTTTCCCCATAGGCTTGAGTCCGAGGACCATGCAAGGCCTTGGTTCTGT